>NC_068364.1:72886153-73003653 GCF_020536995.1 Dreissena polymorpha
TTTCCGTTCGTCCATCCGGCACTTTTGTGTCCGGAATCATTTGATGTAAGTGCTTGGCGTATTTCATTGAAACTTGGTATGAGTATATATATATGGATAAGAGGATAAGAAGATGATGTACATCACATGGCATTGTACATCAGTTAATAACAGAGTTATGGCCCTTGTATCTTGAAAAAAATGTTTTTTGTGTCCAGAGCCATATCTTGGAAGTGCTTTGGAGGATTTCATTGAAACTTGGTATGAGTGTTCAGAAGCATATTGCGGGGGATATCAATTCAATGTAATTGCTTGTTGTAAACAAAAACCACAATGGAACTGATTTCTGTTGCACCACACTAGTATTTCAACATTGTTATTCAACTTTCAAAGTATGTTACAGAAGGAACTGACTTGCTTATGTTGATTTTTAGCTTGGCTGTTTGCGGAGAAAACCCAAGGTATTGCCATAGCCTCCTCGTCGTACGCCGTCCGGGCGTCGTGCTAAAACCTTTACAATGGCTCTAAAATTTAAGTGCTTCCACCTACAACTTTGAAATTTCATTTGTACATGCACTTGATGAGTTTTACATGCCACACCCATTTTTGGGTCACTAGGTCAAAGGTCAAGGTCACTGTGACCTCTAATATAAAACTTCAACTTTGCCTCTAACATCAGAGTACTTCCACCTACAACTTTGAAACTTCACATGTACATGCACCTTGATGACTTCTACACACCACACCCATTTTTGGGTCACAAGGTCAAAGGTCAAAGTCACTGTGACCTCTAATATAAAACTTTCACTTTGCCTCTAACATCACAGTGCTTCCACCTACAACTTTGAAACTTCATATGTACATGCACCTTGATGAGTTCTACACGTCACACCCATTTTTTGGTCACTAGGTCAAAGGTCAAGGTCACCTTGACCTCTTATATAAAACTTTAACTTTGCCTCTAACATCACAGTGCTTCCACCTGCAACTTTGAAACTTCATATGTAGATGCACCTTGATGACTTCTACATGCCACACCCATTTTTATGGTCACTAGGTCAAAGGTCAAGGTCACTGTGACCTCTAATATAAAACTTTCACTTTGCCTCTAACATCACAGTGCTTCCACCTACAACTTTGAAACTTCATATGTACATGCACCTTGATGAGTTCTACAGGCCACACCCATTTTTGGGTCACTAGGTCAAAGGTCAAGGTCACTGTGACCTCTTATATAAAACTTTAACTTTGCCTCTAACATCACAGTGCTTCCACCTGCAACTTTGAAACTTCATATGTAGATGCACCTTGATGAGTTCTACACGCCACAACCATTTTGGGTCACTAGGTCAAAGGTTAAGGTAACTGTGACCCTTTAAAAAAAAAAAAAATCTGACATGCTTTCGCAGCCGAGCGTGGCACCTGTTATGCGGTGCTCTTGTTGTTGTTTTATTACAATCATAAAATACACATGGAATGCAGTGGTAAATATTCCTTATCAACATCACAATGATCATGCAGCCACTGAACACACCATCATCAACAATACTGTCAATAGCAACAAAAATTAAAACTGTGCACACAATTATAAGCATATAATACATCACATATTCATCATCATTTTGAGAGTATTATCCACTTTTCAGAGCAAAAATACAGTTACCAGGCATGGTTTTTCTGATATTTCCATACAAAAGTGAATCAATATTGGCTGATGATTGCAATATATGATAATCTGGTGATGAGCACAATTCTGCTGATGGCTGATGTTAACTATGATGGTGATGATGATGATGACAATGAAGATATATGATAAAATAATTGTGATTTTGATGAGTATGAAGATGTAGAATTAGGATAAGGACAATAATTAAGATGAAGATGACAATGCTTATGATGTTGTAATTTCTAAATGAGGATGTAAAAAGTACAACCTATGTGCGATGCATTTAACAATATATATGTGCTACTAAAACGTTCTATCGGATTGACCAAAAGTGAACACACTTTGGTTTTGAAAGTGCCCTCTGTTTACTCAATAGCAAATAACTGCAGTGCCCTGAGATCACTTTGATTTTTTGGGGTTTGAGTTTGAGTGTTTTTCAGTATAATTAAGTGGCCATTTAAACTAGGCAGATCGCATGAAGTAATGCAATATTATGACCCTCGAATTAAAAAAAAAATGCACAATGAACCTTTTCTGCTTTCTAACAAAAACAGTTTGAATTATATCGTCCTTCAACTTGTTGACAATTTTATGGGCAGTAATATCTCTACCAAGTTTGACAACCATCCAGATTCCTTATGCACTTCTGAATTATAGTCCATTGATTTATCTCAAAGTTGTAAAATGAATGATGTCTGCTCTCTAATGAATGGTTTCTGTTCAATAACTTTAATAAGTACAAATCAATCTTCATGAAATTTATGAAATAGTAAGCTTCTTTAGAGACCTAGCTGGAGATGAAATTTGAGGCTATCGGGTCAAGATCAAGGTCACGGATACTAAAAATAGAAAATAATTCTGCTCTATAACTTCAGTTTGGGTGGAGGTATTGTATTCAACATTTAGGTGCAAGTAACTTTTATGGGAACCAGCTTGAAAATGCATTTGCGGGCCAGTAAGATCAAGTTCAAAGTCACTTTTCCCTAAAGGGACCTTTTCACGTTTTGCTAGATTGACAAAACTTTAAAAAATTGTTTCAGATTCGCAAATGGTCGTTATTGTTGTGATATTTGTGAGGAAACAGTAATACTGAGTCATATACCATGCTCTAAAATATCCATTATATGCATCTTTTGACGATTTAATAACCTGAAAATTATAAAGCGTTGCAACGCGACATGATTGAATAGTTTTGAGAGTTCTGTTGTTGTCGTTCTATTTGGTGACAGTACAAGGATTTCTTCTATAAAGTATAAAATACATCATTCATTGTATGAGCACAGATGGCCGAGTGGTCTAAGTGTGATTTTACTCCAGGGGTCAGTGGTTCAAGCCCAGTTGAGGGTAACTTTTTTTCTTTCTTTACTTGTATTCTTGTTGTTTTTACTGGAGCTTTTTAGATCCAATGTTTACATTTATCAATTTAAAGCATTTAATGGCAAACTTCAATACCGGTACATGCCAAAATCTGTGAGAAGGTACCTTTAAATAGAAAAAAACTGTTTTTTTTGCTAAAAAAAACTTGAGTTTGGATGGAGGTATCACAATGACATTTTGTATATAGATAGCTTACCTGCAGACCTAACTATTATTTGCCCAATTATTTAAATTAACTCAGACTAATTTGTTAAAGGATGAAGCACTCTGCAGTAAATATTTTAAGCCAAATTATATATGACTGACATTATTTTTTGCGAACATTGAAATTTAAACTGTTATGAAACCAGTTGGAAATGTCACACACCAAACAAAAATGGAGGTTTTGTAATGTTCATATTATATACATGTATCTTATAATATCATCCTATCAGTTATCGTCATTCATACCATGTGACTGTCATGTGACTGTCCAGTCACTGCTAGTTACCTGCAGGCTGTCTGATTGTATGCTGTTTGCACATAGCCATTTTCAATTTGCTTCCGAGTAGGAAAAGGTTAAATTTGACCTATTGCAGATCTTTGAAATCATGGTTAAATAATAACTTCAAACATTTAAATATGCTTTGAATATTTTGTCTATAAATCTCTGAAGTTTTTTTTTTAGAAACAAAAAAGTTATCAAGACACAAACTATAATTTTTATGATTGTTCACTGATGTGTCAATATTTCTTGATATACAAATCTTCAATTTTGTCCATTTAATTTTGTCGATAAAAAATTCCCAAATTTTCCATTTTATCGATTTAAAACATCCTATTTGACAAAACTCCCCAAAATGGCTTGACCAACCCCTTATTTATCAGTGTATTGTACTTGTACACAGCAGCCCTACTCCCATGGCATTCACCCAGAGGGGGATATCACGTGACAAACAAGATGGCAACGGTCATGCTGAGACAGGTATTTTCACTGTTTATATACTTTTATTACTTGTATTGATTGATAAAATGCCGCTCACTTTTCAGCCATATTGGCAATAAAGTTATTAGCATTTATATGATTTCAATAATCCCTCTATATCACAACTTTACTTGCTGCAAAATTTCTTGGCGGGTCCCAAAATTACAGCTTCCGCTAAAAAAAATTGAAAGCAAGTTAACCCATTTATGCCTAGCGTCTAGAAAAAAGGCCTTGGCAACAGCGTAGTCCAGATGAGACGCTGCATGATTGCGGCGTCTCATCAGGGTCTGTGCTGTTTGCTTAAAGGAATTTATGTCAGAAATATTCTAAATATAGAAATAAATATCCTGGACATCCCTAATTTTGGAAATAAATTGATCCAATTTAGAAGGATGGGCAAGTCCACTAAGCTTAAATGGGTTAAGTGGAGAAAAAGAGCGAATTTCAGTAATATTAACTAAACGCTTATCACTTTCTTGCTGATATAGATGGAAAGTGAGCCGCATTTAACAATTAACACAAGTATTTAACCCTTTCAGTGCGGGAACCGAATTTTAAAGGCCTTTGCAAACAGTTTGGATCCAGATGAGACGCCACAGAACGTGGCGTCTCATCTGGATCCAAACTGTTTGCTATTCTGATAGTATTCTTTGAAAAAAATTGAAGAAAATGCTTATTTTACAAATTTAGCAGACGACATTTTAGCAGACGACAAATTCCCAGCATGCAAAGGGTTAAGGGTACAAAAGGTCCAAAATACCTGTCTTGGCATGGACGTGGCCATCTTGTTTGTCACATATCGGGCCTGTCCAATAATTGGTATGCCAGCTGTGAACGACTATCACAGTATTTTTCACATAGCTGTTTGTGCTAGTATAAATATATCACGGTATTGAACCACATGTCTGTTAAATACCCTAATATAACACAGTTATTAACATTGACATATATTATTCCAGACATTTTTCTATATCATGATGTTTATTAACTTTATTATCAAAACCTTTATTGTGCTTTTTAAAATGTAATTCACCATGATAACAGATGTGATAATATTCTTATAGGTTGAATCATGTAGTGTAAATAAAAAACATAGGTACACCATAGAGGTAATTGTTCCTAGCTGTTGCTCTTCACTGAACACCTGACTTATGTAGACCACCATACAATGTACTTGCTTTGGGACACAACAGTTGAATAACTTGGCCTATACATAGCTGATTAAACACTTTACCCTTGAAGGACGTCATTGACCAACTGGCTATTTGGCCTAAGCAATCTGCACACCAAAGTTGGGCTAACATTCTCCCAGCCTAGTGCACACTGGCTGTAGAGGGTTTTGAACTCTGTGTGAACCTGGCTTACATAATTGCCCTGGGTCAAACTGGCTGGCCACCTTATGCAGTAAAACTTAAGTAGTGGGGATCTTTACAGGCAAAGTTGATGTTGAATAGCCATGCTATAGGGTGGACTGTTTGGACCTATTTTTGGTGTGTTTGAATTAACATATAATTGTTATGAACGCTTTAACATGAAACTTGGTTGGTGTAATATTTCAACTCTGTGAAACAATGATGGGAACATTTGTGTATTATGTTTTGTGATGGATATAGAACCATTTCATTTAAGGTAGGTATAGGAAGAGTTATGATGACTGAAAATTATTATATTATAAATGTTTGGTTAATTGTATTTATAACTGTTAATTTTGTCTGATGTTGATCATACATTTAGTTTTTGATGTTAAATGTTGTACACAAATCAGTTGCTTGATCTTGTCTTAAATTTATTTGTTCTGAAATTAGATTTTTTAAACATATTATGTTTTCCTGGTGATTTTTAAACCTGTTATTTTGAGTAGGTATTACGCAAATTGTCACGCTTTCTGTTGTTTATATATGACTGCATTAGGGTTCGTGCAGACATTTTACAATGCTTGAAAATGAAGGATTAGTTATGTTATAAAATCTGTTTCAATGTCCAATCATATAAATGGAAACTAAAAACCTGTAACCGGTAGTCATGCTGTAAACTTATTTTATGTATGAATTTGTCTTATCTTTATGAAATATTATGGTACAGGGCTTTTTCAGCACTGTCTGCGTCTCTGGAAAACGGAGGCACTCCCAAAGCAAACGGACCCGATCCAAAACCGAAATTATACAAAAAATTCCCATTTCCCCCCCAAAAAAAATTAAAAAAAATATTATTTTTTTTTAAGATGATGTGTCTTATAACATGTGTGACTAACCAGTGTTTGTTTTGGTAAAAAAATATCTGCTATAAGGTTTTGACTGTACAGTTCTTATCTCAAGAGTGTAACTGTAACTGAAAAACAAAATTGCAGTACTTGAATAAATGTTAAACATGCCCAATATTGCATCTGTTTATATAAAGACAAAATAACAAATAAAAACAAATTTATTTGTTTAACCACTGAACTATTAAAGCATGATAAATTCACAATTTTTTCCCAAATGAGCCGTTTCATCAAAGCAAAATTCCCAAAATGGCCAATTTTGTCAATAAAAAATTCCCAATTTGGTCAGACTCCTTTCCCAAAATAGGCAGAAAAACCCCTGTCAGGTATGAACAATAGAATTGTTGATGGTGCAATGTCTCGCTAAATGTTGGCTTAACAAAATGATTGCTATAGAAATAGTGCTTGAATTTTGGTTTTTTGAAAGATGCTTACAAAGTGCTTGAATTCTGTTGGATTGACCTGGCCATGCAAGTGTATCTATATAATTTTTTTGTTTTTGTTTTTATGTGAACTGGGTAATGAAAATGGACATGTTCAATGATTTTTCAAGAGTTTACTACATATGTTATTGAATTAATATACTTACAAAACTGTACTGGTTGAAATAGTTTTAAACAATATTAGTTACAAGGAAAAAATAAGCAAATGCGCCTGTCTAGTGGATCAAAAACAGGACATTTGAAATGGATTTAAACGCTTTAAATGATAATACACGTTTTTATGCTCCCCTGAAAATTTTCCGGGCAGCATATAGTTGCCAGTTTGTCCTTCCTACTTCCTTCCTTACTTCCTTCCGTCTGTCACACTTTTGTTACAGTTTCTCATAGGGCCTTCAATATTTTACCTATCTCTTACATATTTGGCATATAGGTACCTTGCATGGACCTCTTACTTTTGATGAGGGTTTGAGGTCACAGGGGACAAGGTCACATAGGCTAATAATAGTTTTTCCGTCACACTTTTGTTACAGTTTCTTATTGCGCCTTTACTATTTTATCGATCTCTTACATATTTGGCATGTAGGTACCTTGCATGGACCTCTACCTTTTGATTAGGTTTGAGGTCACTCATAGGGTCAAGGTCAAGGTTAATAATAGATTTTCTCAAGATTAAACAAGGGAGCATCCATCGTTTTCAACGATACTTGTTCATAATTATTAATTAAAAACGTTACAGATGCTTTGTCAATTTTTTTTTGATTTATGATTGTCAGTGGACTAACACATATTTTAAATACTTTTCATTGTAAATAGTGTTAATTTGCTTGTTTGAATAAAATGCATAAAGTCTTTTTTGAATCTATGACATTTCTGTGTTTTTTTTCACTTTGCCAAACTGTTAAAGCGTCACTTTTAACATGGAAAATAGCTGTGCAATGGATAATACAAAAATAATTATATTAGATAAACATTAGATCTTAATGAAAATGGTATTAAAGTCATTATTTAAAGTTGACCACTATCAAGCACACATCAGTGATTGTCATGTAGAAAACCTCATCAGTGTAATGGTCTAACATTCTGAAACCTGTCCAGATACATGTATAGCCCCCAGGGTTTGGACATAAATAATGGCAGACACAACTTTATTGCAACTTTTTATAATGGATGAATACCATACCTAATGTCCCATTTAGTGAAATAGTGGTGTGCTGAGTTTGCTTTTATGAACAGGTAATATAAATAATAAAGTAGGTCACTTATGAAGATCAATATTTATGGCCCATTCGGCCCTTGTACCAATGTTTCTGGTACACACCTGCATATGGTGGGGAATTTAAAGGGACATGATCACTGAATAATTGACAACATTGAAAAAGTTGTTTCAGATTTGCAATTTTTGTGGTAGTTATGTTTTTTTTGTTAGGAAATATTAAGGTCTGAACATTTAAATGCTCTTAATAATCCATTACATGTATATGCAATATTTTGGCGATTAAAAATCTGAAAATTAAGAAGCGTTACAAAGGCGAAACAATTGAGTAATTTGGTGGGTTCTGTTGTTACCTTAATATTTTTGACCACTAGGAGAATTGCTTAGAAAATACTTAAATAAGTTAGCAACAGGGATGACCAATTGCTTTAAGGGCTGGGCGTTTACTCCAAAGGTCAGTGGGTCAAGCCCTGCGGGGATCTTTCTTTTTTTTAAATTTTATTCTTGTATTATACGGGAGCTCTTTTAGTTCCGATGTTTAAATGTATCAATTGTAAGTATTTAATGACAAACTTCAAAACATGCCAAAAATGTGTGAACAAGTCCATTTAAGTTACATGTGCCTGGGAAGGTTTTTACGTCCCCCACCACTATATATTCTTGTCCATGATAGATCTGGCAGGGGTAGATTTCTGCCTATTTTGGGGAAAGGAGTCTGACCAGTTTGGAATTTTTTTATCGACAAAATTGGCCATTTTGGGAATTTTTGCTTCGATGAAACGGCTCATTTGGGAAAAAAATTGTGAATTTATCATGCTTAATAATTCAGTGGTTTAACAAATAAAATTGTTTTTATTTGTCATTTTGACTTCTTTATATAAACAGTATGCAATATTGGGCATGTTCAACGTTTATTCAAGAACTGCAGATTTGTTTTTCAGTATGAATTACACTCTGAGATAGGAACTGAACAGTCAAATCCTTATAGGCAGATATTTTTGACCAAAACAAACACTGGTTACAAGGACACAAGTTATAAGACACTTAATTCTTAACAAGAAATATCTTTAAAAAGATATACGGCGTTGATTGTTCAATGAATGAGATCAAGCAGTTCTTTCCACAGGATTTTTGTCAGGCGCCCCGGGGCTGATAGGGGTGGTTCGGGAGGGGTGTCCCCTCAGTAGTATTGTTCCCTTTTAAGGTATCTACGATCACAAACATTTGGCCATGCTCCCTGCAGAAATCTCAAACACAATGCACAGGCCCTTTTATACTGAATATTTTTACTGCTAATAGTAATGTCTTAATGTGATGAGTGGATTATATTGCAGACTTATTTTAATTATTGATATTTCTTGAAGCTTGTTGTTGATGAGTGGATTATATGGCAGACTTAATTTAATCATTGATATTTCTTGAAGCTTGTATTATTGTTTGGCCTCCTTTTAACACATGTAATAACCTAGGTCCCTACTAGATGAACTTCCGATGTTGTTTGTATTATTACGCATATGTTGTAATACAATATAATGTTGTTGATAATTGGCAGTGTAATACATTGCCTTATGTGAAACTGATGTAAGGTCGTGCAATTGTACAAGACTTTATAGATTGCACTCTTTTAGTCAGGACAGTTGTGTAAGTATGGGCAAACACTTTGATTAACCCATTTATGCCTAGGGTCTAGAAAAAAGACCTTGGCAAACAGGGTAAACCAAGATGAGACGCCGCATCAAGACGCCGCATGATGCAGCATCTCATCTGGGTCGGCGGCTGTTGCTTAAAGGAATTTATGTAAGAAATATTCTAAATATATAAATAAATATATTAGACATCCCTAATTATGCCCCCCTTCGAAGAAGAGGGGGTATATTGCTTTGCTCATGTCGGTCAGTCTGTCGGTATGTCAGTCTGTCGGTCTGTCGGTCCGTCCACCAGGTGGTTGTCAGACGATAACTCAAGAACACTTGGGCCTAGGATCATGAAACTTCATAGGTACATTGATCATGACTCGCAGATGACCCCTATTGATTTTGAGGTCACTAGGTCAAAGGTCAAGGTCACGGTGACCCGAAATAGTAAATGGTTTCCGGATGATAACTCAAGAATGCATACGCCTAGGATCATGAAACTTCATGGGTAGATTGATCATGACTTGCAGATGACCCCTATTGATTTTGAGGTCACTAGGTCAAAGGGTCAAGGTCACAGTGACCTGAAATAGTAAAATGGTTTTCGGATGATAACTCAAGAACGCATATGCCTAGGATCATGAAACTTCACAGGTAGATTGATCATGACTCGCAGATGACCCCTATTGATTTTAAGGTCACAAGGTCAAAGGTCAAGGTCACGGTGACCCGAAATAGTAAAATGATTTTCGGAGGATAACTCAAGAACGCTTTTGCCTAGGATCATGACACTTCATAGGTACATTGATCGTGACTCACAGATGACCCCTATTGATTTTCAGGTCACTAGGTCAAAGGTCAAGGTCACAGTGACAAAAACGTATCCACACAACGGCTGCCACTACAACGAACAGCCCATATGGGGGGCATGCATGTTTTACAAACAGCCCTTGTTTTGGAAATAAATTGATCCAATTTAGAAGGAATTTGGGAGAGTCCACTAGGCATAAATTGGTGAAAATTACCAAACCTTACATTTATATCAAGTTAAAAATCAACAAGTTTCACTACTGTTTAACAAACAAATTACAATAAGCAAAATTACAAACCTTAAGGTAGTGCACCTCTAATGATTTCCCGCGATTTCTTCGAAGGTTGAAGAGCCTACTATTAGGTGCCGTAGCCTAGTGGTTAAGGCGATAGACTAGAAATCTTTTGGGATATTCCCGCGCAGGTTCGAATCCTGCCGACGACGTATACTTTTTTTGCGACGCGTTTTATTTATTTTCTAACGTAATTTGATTTAATATGGCATATAAGCTATATTTATTGTTAAATATGTTGCAATTTTTATGCACATTTTTCAATTATTAAATTAAAACAACGTTATGGCGAAATTGGGTGATTTACTGTTGAAAATACGAACCATGCATGTTGCATTTTTATTTTTATTTCAAAAAGTAAACGGTAAATCTGTCTAGTTCTTGGTATTTTTGCTGTATATAGTGTTTCTATAAAAACTAAGTTTAAAATATGACTTAAATGATACTATTTTGAATTTTATGACACTTTGTTTTTAACCGACCCAATTTTTACTTGGCTGAAATCACTTACATTTCATGGTGCTCTTCCATAGATAAAAATTTGTAAAAAATAAATGTCTGTAAAAGAATACTTATTTCATCTTGTTTAAACTTTAAACACCTTTACAGCATCTGTACACACCAACTGCATGCCCATATTTGGAAATTTGAATGAATTATGGAACTTTTATATACCCCAGGGGTGAAAATAAACTGGACAAAAGCCGAGCGTGGGGGTGATTTTGAAAAAATCGGTATATTTTTTTAAAAAGCATGGAAAGCCTACCTACAAATTTGCATGTAGTTCAGTGAAATGATGCTGATTAAGAAAATGATTAATTAGATTATATTTGGATATGTGCCCATTAGAGGTGCACTACCTTAACTAAAATAAACACTGTTAACCTTTCAATGCCTGCCATATCACAAACAAGTAATATGCCATTACTGTCTACTGTTTGGTGTGACAAATCAAACCATACTATTGTAAAATATTTTTCTTTGTGAATTGACTAAACTTTCTTAAAATTCTTCGTTGCTTACTTTTTTTTGCCTATTTTTCATATTTGCTACTGGAAATTGCTAAATCAGATAAATATGACATTAACCAAATTTACTACATAAACAAGTAAGTAACTTCATTTTTTAGCTCCACTGGCCAGAGGCCAGCGGGGCTTATGTCATGGTCCTGTTTCCGTCGTGCGTGCGTGCTTGCCTTCGTGCGTGCATTTACTTTTTCTTTAAACATCTTCTTCTCCTAAACTGCTGGTCCAATTCTGATGAAATTTCTCAGGAATGTGAACTGGGGTGAACCTCTTTCAAATTTGTTCAAATTCTGCCCCTGGGGTCAAATTTGACCCTGCCCCGGGGGTCACAATATTGAAAATTTGCTTATATAAGGCCTATTTTGTGAAAACTTTCAAACTCTACTTGTCCATAACCATTGGGCCTAGGGCTATCAAATTTGGTATGTAGAGACATCTAATAATCCTCTACCAAATTTGTTCAAATTATGCTCCTGGGGTCAAATTTGACCCTGCCCCGAGGGTCACAAATTGAATATATGCTTATAAAGTGCTTATTTTGTGAAAACTTTAAAACTATTCTTGTTTATATCCATTGGGCCTAGGACTACCAAATTTGGTATGTTGACATCTTATAGTCCTCTACGAAGTTTGTTCAAATAATGCCCCTAGGGTCAAGTTTGACCCTGCCCAGAGGGTTACAAAAGTGAACATATGGTTATATAAGGCCTATTTTGTGAAAACTTTAAAAATCTTTCTGTCAATAACTGTATGGCATAGGGCTACCAAATTTGGTATGTAGTGACATGTAATAGTTCTTTTCTTAGTTTGTTTAAATTATGCCCCTGGGGTCAAACTTGAAACTGCTTCGGGGGTCACAAAATTGAATATATGCTTATAAAGGGCTTATTTTGTGAAAACATAAATCTTTCTGTCCATAACCATTGAGCCTAGGGCTACCAAATTTAGTATGTAGTGACACCTTATAGTCCTCTACCAAGTTTGTTCAAATTATGCCTCTGGGGTCAAGTTTGACCCTGCTCCGAGGGTCACAAAATTGAACATATGCTTATATATTAGGCCTATTGTGGGAAAACTATAAAAATCTTTCTGTCAATAACTGTATGGCATAGGGCTACCAAATTTGGTATGTAGTGACATCTTATAGTCCTCTACCAAGTTGTTCAAATTATGCCCCTGGGGTCAAATTTGACCCTGCCCTGGGGGTCACAAAATTGAACATACACTTATATGGAGCCTATTTTGTGTAAACTTTAAAAATCTTCTTGTCCATAAACATTGGGCCTAGGGCTACACATATTTGGTATGTAGTGACATCTTATAGTTCTCTACTAAGTTCGATCAAATTATGCCCCTGGGGTCAAATTTGACCCTGCCCTGGGGGTCACAAAATTGAACATACGCTTACATTGAGCCTATTTTGTGTAAACTTTAAAAATCTTCTTGTCCATAAACATTGGGCCTAGGGCTACACAAATTTTGTATGTAATGACATCTTATAGTTCTCTACCAAGTTTGTTCAAATTATGCCTCTGGGGTCAAATTTGACCCTGCCCCGGGGGTCACAAAAGTGAACATATTCTTATATAAGGCCTATTTTGTGAAAACTTCAAAAATCTACTTGTCCATAACCATCCAGCCTAGGGCTATCAAATTTGGTATGTAGTGACATAGAATAGTCCTCTACCAAATTTTTTCAAATTTATCCCTGGGGTCAAATTTGACCCTGCCCCGAGGGCCACAAAATCGAACATATGCTGATATAATGCCTATTTTGTGAAAACTTAAAAAAATTTTTTGTCAATAACCATTAGGCCTACTGGGCTGCACAATTTGGTATGTAGTGACATTGTATTGTCCTCTACTTAGTTTGTTCAAATTATGCCCCAGGGGTCAAATTTGACCCTGCCCTGGGGGCCACAAAATCGATAATATGCTTATATAGTGCCTATTTTGTGAAAACTTTAAAAATCTTTCTGTCCTTAACCATAAGGCATTGGGCTACCAAATATGGTATGTAGTTACATCTAATAGTTCTCTACCAAGTTTGTTCAAATTATGCCCCTTGGGTCAAATTTGACCCTGCCTGGGGGCACAAAACTGAACATATGCTTATATGGGGCCTATTTTGTGAAAACTTGAAAAATATACTTGTCCATAACCATTGGGCCTAGCGCTACCAAATTTGGTATGTAGTGACTGACATCTAATGAATCTATTTCAAATTTGTTCAAACAATGCCTCTGGGGTCAACTTTGATCCTGCCCAGGGGGTGGGGGGGGGGCCACAAAATTGAATAAACGCCTACTTTGTGAAATCTTTAAAAATCTTCTTGACATAATCCAATCAGACTATGGCTACCAAATTTGGTATGCTGTAACATTTTATAGGCCTCTACCAAGTTTGTTCAAATTATGCCCTTTGGGTCAAATTTGACCCTAACCCGCGTCACAAAAATGAACATTATGTACGCTTATATCTTGCTTATTTTGTGAAAACTTTAAAAATATTCTTGTCCTTAACTCTAGGACCTAGGACTATCACATTTTGTATGTAGTGAGATATAGTAGTCCTCTACAAAGTTTGCTCAAATTATGCCCCTGGGGTTAAATTGACCTAGCCCAGGGGGTCACAAAAGTGTACATGTAAATAGGGCCTATATTGAAGTATTTGCACATGCCGAGAATATTTGTTTTCAGCCTTTTTTTCAGCAGTGCAGCGATACAGGGCCATCATGGCCCTCTTGTTTGTTATCTTTTGGTTTATGAAATTAAATGTACTGGCGGTATGATAAAGAGCAGATCTGGAATAAAAATAGAATAATGGGAATAATGAAATACATTGTCTGATAAAATTTTCTCAAAGCCAAAAATTATAGTAATAGCTGAATGCAGTTAAAACAAGGCAAGTTTCCAAAACAACATCTGCCATATTTGATCCAGTAACAAGATGTAAACAATTTAAAGTTCTTGTGCTCACTGTGCCCCATTTATGCCTGTGCTATAAAGTGGTGTGTAATTTGCTCTTAGTCCAGGATTACCCATTTGGCAGACTGCCTATGCCCCCCCCCCCCGACTTTTAGAGGCCCAATAAAACTGTGAAGAAAGAAAATTGTTTATTAATAAATATAAATGTTATGTTTCTATTAAAGGCTAGACATTGTCTTACGAAGTTATGATAATTTATTATTTGCAAAACCATATTGTTTGAACTTTCCTTACATTCTTCATATAATAATTATAATGTTGTATTGGCATTTGCTGTATTAAAATAAAATGTTACTTTTAAATCGTCACACTAATGTCTAGCAAGCCTGTGTAAAAGAAGGCTCATTTAAACATGTGCAATCAATTGGGCACCGGCGTTTAAGTTTACAGTATACCCACAATGGTATACTTGGGTGTGGGCTCCAATAGTTTTATTGCCTATTGGCCTCCTCGGTGCTAATCCAGTACAGTCCGGCACTGCTTTGTTTGTGCATCACTGTCATTTGTTTAACCCATTTATGCCTAGTGGACTCTCCCATCCTTCTAAATTGGATCAATTTATTTCCAAAATTAGGGATGTCTAGTATATTTATTTCTATATTTAGAACATTTCTTACAGAAATTCCTTGAAGCAAACAGCGAAGACCCTGATGAAACGCCGCATCATGCAGCGTCTCATCTGGGTCTACGCTGTTTGCGAAGGCCTTTTTTCTAGAGGCTAGGCATAAAAGGGTTAATTAACTTGGCTGTAGTTTGTATTGTGCTACACTGAACATTTTGTGTGCTATTGATTCTGAATTATGATTTAACAATGTACTACAGTCTCTTATCCAATTGTTAAAAAGATTTGTTATGTGATACAATCTGTTATCCGTTTTCTGTTGTGTTATTTGCCATGTGGTTATGTGCTGCAATCTGTTATTCTCTTTAACTCTGTTTTATGTCATATGGCTACAATGTGCTACAATATGTTATCCTCTTTCTATTGTGTTATTTGACATGTGGTTATGTGCTACAATTTGTTCTGTTCTTTTTGCTCTTTTATTTTCCATGTGGCTATGTGCTACAATTTGTTATCCTCTATAACTCGTTTGTTTGCCAGGTGGCTATGTGCTACAATCTGTTTCCTCTATAACTCTGTTTTTGCCATTTTGCTATGTGCTACAATCTGTTTCCTCTATAACTCTGTTTTTGCCATGTTGCTATGTGCTACAATCTGTTACCCTCTATAACTCTATTATTTGTCATCTGGCCATATGATGCAATCTGTTATCCATTTTCTGCTCTGTTATTTGTCATGTGGCTATGTGCTACAAACTTTAGTCCTCTTTCTATTGTGTTATTTGCCATGTGGCTGTGTGCTACAATATGTTCTCCATTTTCTACAGTTATTTGTCATGTGACTTATAATGTTCTACAATATGTTCTCCATTTTCTACAGTTATTTGTCATGTGACTATGTGCTACAATATGTTCTCCATTTTCTACAGTTATTTGTCATGTGGCTATGTGCTGCAATATGTTCTCCATTTTTATGCTCCCCCAAAATTTTTGGGGGGAGCATATAGTCGCCGCTTCGTCTGTCCGTGCGTGTGTCCGTCCGTCCGTGCACAATTTTCGTCAGGGCTATTTCTCAGCAATTAATGACCGGAATTCAATTAAACTTTATGGGAAGCTTCACTACCAAGAGGAGATGTGCATTTTATCAGCCGGTTCTAGTCAGATGATTTTTCACAGAGTTATGACCCTTTGAAATTTTCCATTAACTGTACATATAGTGCAACTCTTGTCCAGGCTATTTCTCAGCAACTAATGACCGGAATTCAATGAAACTTTATGGGAAGCTTCACTACCAAGAGGACATGTGCATATTATCAGCGGGTTCTAGTCAGATGATTTTTCACAGAGTTATGACCCTTTGAATTTCCATTAACTGTACATATAGTGCAATTCTTGTCCGGGCTATTTCTCAGCAACTAATGACTGGAATTCAATGAAGCTTTATGGGAAGCTTACCTACCTTGAGGAGATGCGCATGTTATTTGTGAGTTCTGGTTAGATGATTTATTTAGAGAGTTATAGCCCTATGAAATTTTTAAGTTGCTAAACCATCCATCGTATTATACTGTCCAATGTTATGTCCCTCAAGACGTTTCTTTTATCTGAATATATAGTGCAATATTGTGACAAAAAACCTTTGGGGAGCAACACCCTTCTCCGACGGTTTCTTGTCTACAGTTATTTTTCATGTGGATATGTGCTACAATATGTTATCCATTTTCTACTGCTATTTGTCATGTAGCTCCACTACTGGGTGAATCATAATAAGTCCTTTGGACGCTCAGTTGAAATGCTCATTACTGCTATAGAACAGTGACCCCTCTCTTATAATTCCTAATAATATATATTTGTTTGGTTAAGTATACTGCAGTATAAGAAACACCCTGTTGCTGACATAAATCTGGCAGCTCTTATTGAGAGCTTTAATGGAGTTCAGGCCATTGAACCTTGATGTATTCAACAAAGATATAGAGTGAGTGACGTACAGTTTCTAATTGGCTATAGAGACCTTAGACTTCAGAACTGTGGGGAAAAGCTCTGTATTATTGTATATTTACTGTTTTTTATCAGCTTATAGCACATTTGATTGTGAGGATTTGTTGATTTTGTTTTTCTCGCATAAAATTGCAGCTACTAACATTTTTTGAGATTACTGTTAGGAGTTGCTTGGTGATAACAAAGAGGGAATATTTTTAATATGGAGAAAAAAAACACTATATAAGGTATATATTTTGACTTTCTTTAACTTAAGATTGGTATTATATTATTGCCATTCTTACTATTATTTTGTAGATAATTATGTTATGTTTTTTGTAAAAGAAGTGAACACCATACCATATCAATGTGTACTTTATTTTTTTTTTACAGAGTAAGCAAATCTGTAATGAAGTTGAATCATGGTTTTGTAGAGCTTATTAACTTTACCACTTAGATACATATTTTGATGCAGTTGTAGTCCCTTAGTAAGTTAAATTTACTTAGAGACTTTTCTAACTAGATTCCTGGAGTTCTAAAATTTTATTATCAACCCCTAGATACGGATGAGCAGCAAAAGCATAAAACCTGAACAGACTGCGAGTTACTCGCAGGCTGGTCTGGTTTTATGCTGTTTGCTCGTAGCCATTTTCACTTTCCTTCTGATTGGGAAAGAGTTAAATATAATTATTATGAGTTGTAAATCAAATGGGGCTGTTTGAAATCTGAAAATAATGGAACATAAACTTAAATGTTAAATTGAAATTGAAACACTATAAAAATTGATGTACAATGTTCAAAATCATCATCAGTTAGCTGCCTCTAAGTCTTGCATAAATAAAACCACTGCATTTGCAGTCATTGGTTGAATATCATCCACAAATTGCAGTCATTTATTTTACCAGTTTAGGGGTGAAACTATTTGTTGAACAAAGGAGCACATGTGTTTTATTTGCCCTTTTTATGCCCCCCCCCCCCCGGATCGAAAAATCGGGGTATATTGTTTTTGGCCTGTCTGTCTGTCTTTCATAATGTGTCATTGTATGTGTGTGTCACAAAACTTGAACCTTGGTTAAAGTTTTATAACTTTTGCAATATTGAAGATAGCAACTTCATAATTGGCATGCATGTGTATCTCATGGAGCTGCACATTTTGAGTGGTGAAAAGTCAAGGTCAAGGTCATCCTTCATGGTAAAAGGTCAAATATCATTGTATTTTTCATTCCTAAAACTTAAACCTTCGTTAAAGTTTGGTCATAACTTTTTGAATATTAAAGATAGCAACTTGATATTTGGCATGCATGTGTATCCCATCAGTGCTTTCCACAGGATTTTTGTCAGGCGCACCGGGGCTGATAGGGGTGGTTCGGGAGGGGACGTTCATTATTTTTTATTTAACGTGTCAATTTCCATTCTGTGGTGCGTTATAATTAAAAGAAAAACAGCGTCAAAAGACATCATTTGGTGCGCTATGAATCTTAAAAAAAATCCCCCAGTCATTAAAAAATATATATTGTTTAATTGTTTTAAAACGTTCTCGCATAAATAGTAAAATTCCGACTCAAAAGATTCCCCAATACATCCGTTTCAACCCGACTCTATTACTGTATACCTTCTACTTTTGAAATTTCTGTTTATTACCTGATATTACCATTTATTCCGTTCTTATAAATCACTTTCTGGTAAATATTTACGATAAAAGCTCTCAATTATTTCTTTAACACGAACCATACCATTTTTCTATAGTATCTAATAAATTAAGTGACTATTTATAGATTTGATGAAAAATTGTCTCTGAACATGCGTCAATCCCCTGACGTGTTGTGTGCTTGATAAAACGCTCAATACACGCACGCAAATGACGCGACGTTGTACATGTTGCATAATTTTCGCGCTCTTTTTTATTGAGAAAAAGATTCGACACAAAATAAAATCGCACTGCTAATTTGAAGCAAGAATATTTCAACGTTGTGGTAACATTTACATTTGGAAGTGTGTTTCGGATTAAAACCGCTTCAACATCGACTTACGAGAATGGGTTTTGGATTACAAATTTAAATTATTCTCATTCGAGATTTCAACAAATATTAACAGTTGCATTATGAATTCAAAGATAATTTGTTTAAACACTTTACGAGTGGAATTAATGTTTTTACGGAATTATGCATAAAATTCACGTTGTCCAAGAGGATGACGGCGGGTTGCCATAATCAGTCTTCTAAGTAACTGGCTAAGATTTCTGTGGCAATTACATGTATGTCACGAGTAGTCGGCATGATTTAACTGCAGGTATTGCCTGCCTACTGCTGACGCTCATACAAAGCGTGCGCTCTCATTAGCCAATATTGATTTTCTAATACAGCGACGCGCCGCCTTTAGGCGGGCTTAAGTTTGGGTAAATTGACAAAGGATGGTAAATCGGCTTTCAAAATGTTCGGCGAAGTCGATATCGCTTTGATCTTAAGCTGCAATAACTGTCAGAATACACTGATCGGAAAATTTCAGGCGTTCCGCGGACTCTGATTTCAAAATTTAAGCGCTCCGCTGAGGGACCGTAAAATTGCCTGTGGAAAGCACTGCTCATGGAGCTGCAGATTTTGAGTGGCTAAAGGTCAAGGTCATCGTTCAAGGTCAAGGGTAAAATTTATGGCTTCAAAGCGGTCCAATTAGAGGCATTGTGTTTCTGACAAACACATCTCTTGTTCCAAATTACACATGGCACTGTTATATTTTTATTTAAGACAAATGGCAAATTTGTTCTTTCCCCAAGTATGAGTTTAAACTTTTCCTAACAAAATTGGGACCTGAACCAATGTTGTGATGTTTGGACATTTTGTATCTCATGCATGTGTCTGATACCTTTTGGAATTAAAGTGTAGCCATATATGAACGTTAAACAACTATTAAAGAAAGAAATGATGTACTGCCTGATGGATTTATACATTTATTATGATCATTTCAGATTATTTCATGCACTCTTTTCATCTTACCAGTGCACACACTAATTCATATTTTTAGTTGTTCGCCTACGGACAACTAAGTTTAATACTCCGCGTACAAATAAATAGGATGATAAATAGTGCACACACATCTCAACCCGTGTGTTAAGACACACTCTTTATAAACTTGAATGGCTTGTGCTGATTTAAAACTTGCGATTAATTTTGAAAAGTGAATTGTGTCTTACATTATTCAATAACAAACAACTTCAGTGCTTTCAGCGCTTTGATTAAACATGTCATATTGATTGTACATTTTAGAATTTATCAACATGAATACGATTTTTAGGAATGCCCAAAGAGGCAGTCGGAGGGTTTTGGGGGGGGGACCAAGGAGGGACCAAAAAGTGTAAGAGTGCAGCAACTTGTAATTTTAACTCTGGATTTAAGGCAAATGCTTTGAATTTAAGACAAAATGAGATAATAATTGCAATTATCTAGGTCAAATTTAATCTTTTAAGGACAATGGCCTCAAGTCTGTTCAACTTGACCAGCACTTGTGTAACTTGATATTGAGTCACTCACCAAACCAATGGCCACTTTATCTGACCCTCAAACAAAATGCCCTATCATCATACAACTGCCCTATCAGCTATTGTCAGCCTGAACCATTCTGTAAGTTTAAGACATCAGTGTAGTTGTGAATTGGGATTGCTGGCAAATGAGAAAGAATGTATGCATCTTGCTTGTGACCTTTTAGCTAGTGTCAGCCTGAACCACACTGTTAGATCAAGACATCAGTGTAACTGTTTTGAATTGAGAAAAAATGAATTTTGCGTGTGACCTTTATTATCTAGTGTTAGCCTGAACCACACTGTTATCTCAAGACATCAGTGTAATCGTTTTGAATTGAGAAAGACTGAATTTTGCGTGTGACCTTTGTTAGCTTAAGTGTCAGCTTAACAAACTGACCAATAAGCTATTGTCAGCCTGAACCATGGTTTAAGTTCAGGATATTAGTCTAAGGGAAGGGTGTGTCTTAGGCTGCTATTCCATCTTTCCTTATCCGCATTCGCATATCCGCATCCGCAAAAAAATAGAACCAGTTGAAATGCACTGCGCTTATTCAATTCATCTGTATCTGCATCCGCATATCCGTAGCCGCAAAAGAACGCTCAAGTGAGCATTCTAATGCGGATGCGGACGAGATAGGACGGCATTTAGCACGATGAGGGGAAAGCTGTCATCTCAAAAATCAACCGAGAAACTTATCGAATTGGTGAAAAACTACCTGGAACTATACAATCAATGCAGTTCTTCATATCGTGACTCAGATTTTACCTCAAATGTTTGGAAAAGTATAGCAAAGGCGCTAGAAGACGATGTTTCAGGTATTTACCGTTTGTATTTTTTTACAGACAGAATGATGATTTGTACATTATATCTACTTACATTCATGCTTGTCTTTCATAACAATTATCTCAATTATAATTTTCAGTTTTATCCATATAATGAAGAGTGTGCACTTTGTGCCGAACAGTTGTCCAAAGAAAGACAATCATGGCTCCAATTACAGATTTCTATGGACTTGTATAACACGGAGTGGAACGCTATTTTGTCACCACCTACATATCCTACAGGTCTAAACAATTGCAGCCAGCCCATGCCTGAGCATAGATTACATCAATCGTTATTGTCATCTGTTTACCAAGAGCATGGTTTCCAGCATATGTCCACAGCTAGTTCTGTGGCACAGGCACAGGACAATCAGACCGGCAAACAACAAACAGGACTTAACATTTTGAGCGCTGCTATGAAAACCTTACAGTTAAACGAGCGATTGTCCACAATTTTGTGACAAATTAAAGTGACATATTTTCCTTGTTCTTTTAATGTCTAAAGTACAGTGAAACACAGGTCTTTTCGAGAACATTTTATTATGCCCCCCTTCGAAGAAGAGGGGGTATATTGCTTTGCACATGTCGGTCGGTCGGTCTTTCGGTCGGTCTGTCTGTCGTTCCGTCCACCAGGTGGTTTCCGGATGATAACTCAATAACACTTGAGGCTAGGATCATGAAACTTCATAGGTACATTGATCATGACTCGCAGATGACCCCTATTGATTTTCAGGTCACTAGGTCAAAGGTCAAGGTCACAGTGACCCGAAATAGTAAAACCATGAAATTGGGAAACAAGATAAATATGATTATAAGAACAGAATTAAAATTATTAAAGTATGTTTGACAGCATTTTTATATTATAAAGTACTAATTTAATGTGTTCTTACAATGAAGACAATGTTAAGTTAATATCCTTCCACATTCATATTGAACTTGCAATAATCTATATAGATTCTTAAATATACCATGTAATCATAACCTTTTTAACAGTAAGAATTTAATTCAGTATTCTTTTAAATTAAATATCATATGGTGAAAACATTAACACATATTTATAAAAAAAACGCTTTAGTGGTCTTGCTATGTTAATGATGTATTATATGGAGTTAAAATAATTTATTTCATTTCTTTACCTTTCAACATCTTGCACTTCCATGCTATTTCAGTAAACTGTAAAGCGTGACAAACATAATAAAGCAGAATATGCATATGAATCTGATTTTACACAGATCCACTAACATATAAATCATATCATGTTTTTCTCTTTCCATTTTCGAACGATACTCATCTTAAATGCATTAACTTTGTGAGTAACGGTAGACTAACTCCAATTTCCCAACACTGATTTCCGTGATGCACATTCACTGTGAAGATTTGTAATAAATATTTGTTGTTTTTATCTCAAACGTTATGTTTTGCGTTAATTGACACACGCATTAAATTATTCCGTAATAACCATATGATATCCGTTGTTAATTTGAATGTTATTTATCATTTTCGCCGCGCATCGCAAATTTCTTGTCTGCTTGCCGCCATCTTGGGCGTGTGTAAAAACAGGCGTTTACAATCGGGATACATCGACTATCGTCTGTATCCTCCGCAATATAGAGAGAGATGTGGATAGCAACGAAAAATCTTATTCGGCTAAATTCGCGAAAAATACGTAAGTCAGTTGTTGTTCGGCGACGACTCAGCAACTCGATCGGCACTCGAAATTATTGCTAAATTACATTGTAATCTTATTGGCTTTATTGGGAAAATTTTGTCTTTTTTTGGAAAATTTTAATCAAATTTTTGGGAAAAAACATCATTTTTTTGCAATTGGGAAGCAGCCGAATATCGGCTATAATTTCTGGCAAAAAAAATCACTGGATCATGAAACTTGATAGGTAGATTGATCATGACTCGCAGATGACCCCTATTGATTTTCAGGTCACTAGGTCAAAGGTCAAGGTCACGGTGACCCGAAATAGTAAAATGGTTTCCGGATGATAACTCAAGAACGCTTCGGCCTAGGATCATGAAACTTCATAGGTACATTGATCATAACTCGCAGATGACCCATATTGATTTTCAGGTCACTAGGTCAAAGGTCAAGGTCACAGTGACCCAAAATAGTAAAATGGTTTCCGGATGATAACTCAAGAACGCTTATGCCTAGGATCATGAAACTTGATAGGTAGATTGATCATGACTCGCAGTTGACCCCTATTGATTTTCAGGTCACTATATCAAAGGTCAAGGTCACGATGACCTGAAATAGTAAAATGGTTTCCGGCTGATAACTCACAAACGCTAATGGCTATGATCATGAAACTTCATAGGTACATTGATCATGACTTGCAGATGACCCCTATTGATTATGAGGTCACTAGGTCAAAGGTTAAGGTGACCCGAAATAGTAAAATGGTTTCCGGTTGATAACTCAAGAACGCTTATGCCTAGGATCATGAAACTTCATAGATTTTGAGGTCACTAGGTCAATGGTCAAGTTCACGGTGACCCGAAATAGTAAAATGGTTTTGGGATGATAACTGAAGAACGCTTATTCCTAGGATCATGAAACTTGATAGGTAGATTGATCATGACTCGCAGATGACCCCTTTTAATTTTCACGATCACTAGGTCAAAGGTCAAAGTGACGGTGACCCGAAATAGTAAAATGGTTTCCGGATGATAACTCAAGAACGCTTATGGCTAGGATCATGAAACATAATAGGTACATTGATCATGACTGGCAGATGACCCCTATTGATTTTCAGATCAATAGGTCAAAGGTCAAGGTCACAGTGACAAAAAACATTCACACAATTGCTGTCACTACAACGGAGAGTTCATATGGGGGGCATGCATGTTTTACAAACAGCCCTTGTTTCTAAATACATTATATGCATCATTTGATATTGTTTTATGCTTATGATTGTTGATTAAGTTTATGTTGCCAATATGTAAGTACATTAAAGTTTAATAAACGTATATAAACTTCAAATTATTGACTCAAACAAAATATTTATAGTTACCGCAAGCAAGTAGCTAGGCGTTGTTTGGCTACAATGGTCTGTCTTTTAACCAATTTTTTTAAAATAAACTCTTCAACTAGAGAGAGAACGTATCCAAATTGTTGTTTGTTTAGTCTAAAGTAACCTTTAAACTCCTCATCAGCAAGTTCAAGTTCTTAAACTTAATGGTTGTAAGATCCAAATGTTTGGCGATTTCTTACTATTGCACGTGCCCACCACATGTGCTTTCGTTTACGTTTACACTTCTTCGCGTGAGCAACAGCAGCACCTATTAACAAAAAATGGGAAAACTCTTCTTCTGCATACATGTTTTCAGTTCAGAAGTTTTTCAAAAAAAGAAAGATACGTTCGACGTATGCGTATAAATGGTATATAGCGTCCGCATTATGATTTTTCGGATACAGATGCGGATACGGATGTCGATAGGGATGCGGATACGGATGCAGACAGATGGAATAGTAGTCTTACTTGTTAAGTATTTGCTTCTGTTAGCTGAACCACTGTCAGTTCAAGACATCAGGGGAACTGTTGGGAACGGAAATTGAGGAAGGATGTATGATCCATTATAAGCAAGTGTCAGCTTTAGGTATGCCAGTATACACCCCTTGATACTATTTGGTATGAATAAGATTCTCACAATATTGTTTCTTGTGAGGGTAAGATCATATGGCATCGGATTAAGAGTGATCAAATTATTCTACATTGTGTGTCTTCTGATTGGTTGACTAGAAATATCGCCTTTAAAATAGTTGCAATTCTTTAATGTGGACATTTATTAAACAGGTTTCTTTGTTTTACTTTATGTGTGGAAAAGAATAAAACCGGTTGCTGCAGAGTCATCATCACAGTAGATCAAGTTTCTGCCTTCAGAAGTTAGACAGTACCTACTTGAGAGTTATTTTATTTCCTTCAGGAAACAGACTAGTAATCTTCATATGGCTTACAACACAAAACGAGCTCAGTGTGTTTTTTCATCATTTTGGGAATGCGATCAGGTCCATTTGGATTGGGAAAAACATAGGACATGTGACCAAAATTGGGAAATTAGTGTTGTTGGTTTTTGTTGCATACAAATGCTTAAAAAATGAGAATTGAAGTTTTTATGCCCCTGGACGAAAGATCAGGGGCATATTGTTTTTGGCCTGTCTGTAATTCATTGTGTGTGTCCCAAAACTTTTGCGATAACTTTAGCAATATTGAAGATAGCAACTTGATATTTGGCATGCAAGTGTATCTCATGGAGCTGAACATTTTGAGTGGTGAAAAGTCAAGGTCAAGGTCATCCGTCAAGGTAAAAGGTCAAGGTCATCCTTCAAGGTCAAAGGTCAAATATATGGCTTCAAAGAGGGGCAATAGGGGGCATTGTGTTTCTGACAAACACATCTCTTGTTTAAATATAAAATTTAATAAAGTGTAACATGTAGAGCTGGATGGGAGATTAACTTAATGTTGATTTAAAAAAAAAGTCGGTTAAGTCTTTTTTTTAAGTTTTGGAAAATTGTAAAACAAATTGTTTGGTGAATAAGAAAAATTCATTCCTCAGGGTAGGGTAATCAAAAGACTGTCAAAAACAATGAATTTTTCTTATTCACCAAACAATTTGTTTTACAATTTTCCAAAACTTAAAAAAAAGACTTAACCGACTTTTTTTTTAAATCAACATTAAGTTAATCTCCCATCCAGCTCTACATGAAAAAGAAAAGCCTAATGAAAATACTTGTTTTCATTAGGCTTTTCTTTTTTATGCCCCCGTTAGGGTGGCATATTGCAGTCGCACTGTCCGTGCATTCGTCCGTCCCCCCGCCCGCCTGCCTGTCTGTCTGTCTGTCTGCCTGTCTCACTTTTGCGTTTAGGTTTGGAAAAATGCTCATATCTTTTATGTCCCTTTAGATGTAACCTCCATAATATTTGGTATGCATGTGTATATGAACAAGGCCTTTCCATACGCATATAAATTTTGAACCCTTTGACCTTGACCTTGAACTTTGGGTCCGCGTTTAGGTTTCGAAATCTGCGTTTAGGTTTCGAAAAAGCATTTTTCAGGGGCATTTGTCTTCCGATGGAGACAGCTCTTGTTAAAATCGGAGATCGTGTTTTTCTTTTCACCAATATTGATTTGGATGTACTTTTTAAAATTGGAGATAAGGCTGTACTGTTCACAATTGGATATTACTTGGTACTTTTCACAATTACTGTCTCTTTAATTATCAAAGAACTGATTCATTTTCTCCTGTAAATTACAATCCAGGCTTGTGACAAAATTGTTCACTCAAGCTCATGTTTCTATAATGTCACAGGTTCTGGTTTCAAATATTTAAATTAATAACCCTAAAAGGATGAGGATGTTGGGCTAATATCTTAATGGAACAGCTTGTATCCATACACGGGGATTCAGTTCTATAGAGCTCTTCTTGTTAAAAGGAAATTGGGAAATACCTGGTGAAATAGTTTATTTGCACAGGCCCAGCAGGCTATTAGGTAAACGGACACCTCCAATGTAGATAAGGGTGTTATTGCAATCTTTCCAATGGGTTCGAAAGTTCATGTGTATATTTGATATTGTATGGTCAGTTAGCATTACAAATAATTCATAGCCATAATCAATAATGCCTTTGTTAGGGGGTCTTAAATATTTTAAGTAGAATGTTAATCTCTGTGCTTTGTTTGCGTTTGAATTATTGTATGTCTTTGGCATTCTTTTTTGAAGCGTTCAATGTAACAGTGTCAGTGGGTTTCGAGCATGTTTTGTGAATTCGAAGGTCGTTAATTTTAATTGACAAAGCAGGTTAATTGCTAATTTTAGTTACGTAATGCATGTACTTTAGTGTGTACTTTGACCATATTTCTAGTTATTATGTTGATTGTAAAAGTTCCCTGGATATTAGACAGTTCTACGTGATTTATGTGTTTAAACCATTTGTCAGTTGGAATTATTAATAATGGAAATAAATTGTATATGTCAGTTATTGCTTTCATTTCTGAGTGTAATCTACAGCAGTTTGTCAGGGTTACAGATACAATCTCGATTATATTGCTGTATTTTATTAAACTAGCTTGAAGCCCTCAATTCATGTTCACTGGAAGAATTAGTACTTTTTTTGTAATAATGATTTTGAGCATTGGGATTGCTAATGTAAAATTGGTGTATTGTCACACACAAAAAACAGTATTTGGAATAATCTATAAAAAAGAAATATAAATAAAAAAAGGTGAACATTAATTATTTGACATTGCCAGGATTCAATTGTAGTTTTTTTAAGAGCAAAACCTCATTTGCTACATTCTACCATTTATCCTAAATAACTTGTTTTGATGTTAATATTTTCTAAATTTACAGACCAAAAGTTTTACAAAATCCCACATATAATTTTTGCTGTTCTTGTAAAGCAGACAGGTCTGTGGTTTATCAGCAGCTTGTCAGGCATTATCTGTCATTGACCCATGACTATCAGCCAACAAACTTGCCTCGTAACCTTCACCCTTACTACCCGTCCTCACCCCCCCCCCCCATCCTTCAACAATCCTTACTATGTGTGTTCATGCTTTCCAGTTTTCGAGAATGAAGGTGTGGTTCTGCTGGTTTATTTGTTTAGCTAAGAAGATTTGGTTATTAGCTTCTGATTTGTGGAAGATCATACTGTGCTAATAAGTTGTATTTTCCTTGGTCACATTACGCAAATTAACTGTGGAAACATTTGCACATGCTGGCAGTCCATATGGTGTACGCGATAGCCACATAAAGAAAGCATCTGTTAAGCATTTTATTATGAAGCAGATGCTGTGGTTTAACTGTAGCTATTACTAGAAGTTGCTAGGCTTGTAAACCCATTAATGCCTAGTGTCTAGAAAAAAGGCCTTGGCAAACAGCGTAGTCCCAGATGAGACGCCGCATGATGTGGCGTCTCATCAGGGTCTGTGCTGTTTGCTGAAAGGAATTTCTCTAAGAACTATTCTAAATAAAGAAAAAAATATACTAGAAATCCCTAATTTTGGAAATAAATTGATCCACTTTAGAAGGATGGGAGAGTCCACTAGGCTTAAATGGGTTAAACAAAAGGGGCTTTTGAAATAAATAATTTGTACAGAAGTAAATTTTGATGGAACAACATTTTAATCTCATAATATTATGTAGCTGTTTATTAATTAAGCCAATTTTATGTGTAATAACGTTTTTGTAAAAGGCTACTTTAATGATGAATCATGGATGATTTTAAGAAAATATCAAGGGCAAACCATGTTAATGCTATAAATCCAAAATATGTAAAGAAAAATGCATTATTGCATGTACAACTACAATGTAACATATTGAATGATTTATTGGTCATTAACCAGGTTTTCCGAAGGTTATTAGATTGGCGAATGCGGGCGGGCTGGCTGGCTGGCTGGCGGAACAAGCTTGTCCGGGCCATAACTATGTCGTTCATTGTCAGATTTTAAATCATTTGGCACATTTGTTCACCATCATTGGACGGTGTGTCGCGCGAAATAATTATGTCGATATCTCCAAGGTCAAGGTCACACTTTGAGTTCAAAGGTCAAAAATGGCCATATATGAGCTTGTCCTGGCCATAACTATGTCATTCATTGTGAGATTTTAAAATCATTTGGCGCATTTGTTCACTATCATGGGACGGTGTGTCGCACGAAAGAATCACGTCAATATCTCCAATGTCAAGGTCGCCACGACTAAAAATAGATTTAAAAAAAAAAAACTTACAAAGGGGTTAATTTTGTTTGTTCATTTCAAAAGTTCAGTTTGAGTTTTCTCCCTTTATCAGATTTTTTTTCACAATGAAAACCTGGTTTTTTGACAATTTTGTCCCTTGTTTTCTCTGATAAATCAACAAATATTTTGCTGATTCCGACCCTTATCTGAACCTCAACACATTACTCACCAGGGTCTTCCCCAGGCCATTTAAGCGCCCCTTAGCGGGGCGCTTGAATTTCGAAATCAGAGTCCCCGGGGCGCTTGAAATTTTCCGATCAGTGTATTCTTGAGTAAAATAAAGTGGAGATTGTCCAAAAAAATCAAGGTTTCCCTATCAGTGTATCAATATTCCCTGTTTTAAAAGAGCACTCGGTACCTACTTTCACAAGTAATCGCCATAAACACCACATGGGGTAATGGATAATCCACTGATAAGAGAATAGCATGACGCGCGTATCGATTATTCTAGCCACATTACACGGTCATTTAAATGCTGACAAGGATGTATCTGCTAATTTTCCAGTCGTCAAACTGTGAAGTTCATCGTCCAATCGGTTACGCGAATGCTTATGAGGGTGGGGTTAACTATCGACCATTATTTTTTATTGACGTCGGGCATGAAGTAAGAGTTTATCGCAGCTTGATTAGTAAGAAGTTGTACCATTTGAGTAATATAAACCGGTAATTAGTACAGTACAGAACATTAAAGACGGTTTCGGGCATCATCATTACTCCTTTTTACTGTAAACAAGTGTTACCTATGACTCATAATTAATACGAGAAATTAATTGCAAGTGGTAAACAATTAATTATTATAGCGAGTAAGTTGTGCAAATGACTCCCGGTTACAATTATGTGATAACAATTTATTTAATTCCAGTACATGTATATTTCAACATGTCCATTTAAAGAACTGATTAACCTCGTTTTTCTGACATTTATTCGACACGTAATGCGCTTTAACAAATTTTCGTTGAATAAATTACGCACACTTGTAAATGTTTCGTCCGATAATCGATAGTTAGAAGTCTGATGATGGCAACCGGCCGTGATCCTCGTGGACAACGTGAATTTCATGCATAATTCCGTCAAAACATTTATTCGACTCGTAAAGTGTTTAAACAAATTATCGTTGAATTTATAACGCAACGGTTAATATTTGTTGAAATCTCAAATGGGAATAATTAAATTTGTAATCCGAAACCCATTCCCGTAAGTCGATGTTAACGCGTTTTTAATCCGAAACACACTTCCGAATGTAAATGTTACCGCAACGTTAAATATTTTTGCTTCAAATTAGCAGTGCAAATTTTATTTTGTGTCGAATCTTTTTCTCAATTAAAAAGAGTGCGAAAATTATGCAGCATGTACAACGTCGCGTCTATTGCATACAAATGGCGTGTATTGAGCGTTTTAACAAGCACACAACAGGTCAGGGGATTGACGCATATTCAGACGCAATATTTCATCAAATCTATAAATAGTCACTTAAAAAATGGCAAGGTTTGTGTTAAAGAAATAACTGAAAGCTTTTATCGTAAATATTTACCAGAAAGAGATTGATAAAAACGGAATAAACCGGATTATCGGATAATAAATAGAAACTTGAAAAATAGTAAGTATACAGTAATAGAGTCGGGTTGAAACGGATGTATTGAGGAATCGTTCGAGTCGGGATTTTACTATCTGTGCGGAAAAGTTTTAAAACAATTAAACAATATAAAAATAATATATTTTTAAATGACTGGGGGAATTTTTTGAAGAATCATAGCGCACCAAATGACGTCTTTTGACGCTGTTTTTCTTTGAGTTATAACGCACCACAGAACGTGAATTGACACGTAAAATTAAAAAAAATCAACGTATGGAGGGGACACCCCTCCGGAACCCATCCCCGATCGGCCCCGGGGCGCCTGAAAAAGATCCTGGGGAAGGCACTGCTCACTTGATAAAAGAACAAACATTAAAAGAAAAAATATATTTACATGAAAAAATTGTGGAATATCATGCATTTTGATAAAGCTGCAGTCATATGGAATTGCAGCTATTTGCAACCATGCAGTGTATTTTTCACCATTTTGGTAAAAGGGCATTGGTTCCTTTGCATTGGGAAATATGGCGTCCTTTTGAAAAAAAAGGAAATTAATGATGTTGATCTTTCAAACACTTTAACATTGATGATAAAAGTGATTTCAAAATTATATTTTCTAAGGTTCAACTTAAAGAGCTGGATTTGGAGATGAATGACATGTTTAGACGTATTCAAAAGCACACTCTTTTTTGAAAACCTTCAATTTGGACTCTTTAGGTTGCATTTGGGAAAAAAATATAGAGTCCCGCAACCAAACCCAAATTTGAACCAAAAACGCATTGCCATGTGTTTTGATTGAGTATTAACCCTTAAAGCGCTGGAGCTGAATTTTAAAGGCCTTTGCAAACAGTTTGGATCCAGATGAGACGCCACAAAACGTGGCGTCTCATCAGGATCCAAACTGTTTGCTATTTTGATAGTATTCTTTGAAAAAAATCGAAGAAAATGCTAATTTTAGAAATTCTGCAGACGACATTTTAGCAGACGACAAATTTCCCAGCATGCAAAGGGTTAAGATCTTAGGATTAGATTAAGTATAAATAAGATGACATATTTTTCACTTATTGCAGGGTCTTTTACCTACCTTTTTCGTAGACTTTCACATACAAGAAAGTATTACTTCTAGTGTCTTCTGTTTTTATCATTAAAATTGCTTGTGCAAATTATAAAACAGCCCTGGCAACTGGTATTTGGTGGTATTAATAATAATTATATGTTTTTATTATTTTTTTGCAGCATAGCAGCAACAGTAAGCAAGACTTTAAGCCAACATATTATTATAATTATTACTGCACGGTTTGTTTTTCTATTTTCAGAACTTGAGCATCATTTATGAGCATGAATCATGCATGGGCTAACTTCATCCTTGAAGATTTAGAGTTTAATTATCAGCTTCTTGAAGGACTTCATTTATCAACATCTACCTCTACATGACCTGTATAATTGAAAGTATCATAACATCCACTCTTAACTGAAGGCAAACTCAGGAATATTCCTGGTTAAAAAGCAGTGCTCCAGGATCCGGATCCAACCATTGGATGATCATTTCAATCAAGTGTTTTAATTGGTTGTTTGTATCATCATTCAAATAGAGCATTTTGGATGGATTTAATATAATTTAAGGGAAAATAACCATCAAACTCAGGCTATGAACTTGTGTTTAAAACATATGGGTGGAGATTCGTTCGATTGGATATAAAAGTGTGGATATTATCGAAGAAACTACACAGATTCTGTGGATCTTAACCTTTTTGTGAGCATTGGATTTTAAGCTACATCACTAACAACAGTCTGAAATTTATTGGTAAGAGCATTTTAATTTATTTTAGTTATACCCTTCCACACATTTTGAAGGTGATTACATATATTCTGGAGTCTTCATAGTGGTTGTTTGCCTTTCTTGTCCTTCAAACCAGTTTTCCAATTTTTATTCTGTTTACCGGTACTTGAAACTGGGATATTGGGCATTTGAACCAAGTAAAGTACTGGAATATTGGGCATTTGAATCAAGCATATTCCTATGATATTCATGGCATTCAAACCTAGAAAATTGCCTGCAAGGATATTGGGCATTTGAACCAAGCAACTTAAAGGGAAATACTGAACATTGCACCAAGCAAATTACTGTCAGGGATATTGGTCATTTGAACCAAGTAAAGTACTGGAATATTGGGCATTTGAACCAAGCATATTCCTGTGATATTGGGCATTTGAACCCAGGAAATTGCCTGCAAGGATATTGGGCATTTAAACCAATTAAGCAAATAACTGGGAAATAGAGCATTGCACCAAGCAAATTACTGGGATATTGGGGCATTTGAACCAAGTAAAGTACTGAAATATTTTGCATTTGAACCAAGTAAAGTACTTGGATATTGAGCATTCAAACTAAGAAAATAGCTTGCTGGGATATTGGGCATTTGAACCAAGCATACATCTTTGTATTCCTGTGATATTGATAAGTAAATGAATGGGATATTGGGAATTGACCAATCAAATTACTCTGATAATGAATGTTTGATGCAATCAAGCGTATTACGGAGAGGTTGCAGATACATGTAAAAATGACCAAATATTGGGCAATTTTATAAACTTTAATGTACCAGAATATTGTTTTTTTTAAATATTAAATTAATTTAACCTATTATGTTACTTAATATTGAGTATTTGAACCTCTCGCCTTTGTAGCATATTGTCCGCGATTTGATTCAAGCAAATTACCTGGATATTTATTGTTTGAGTAATATAAATCACAATAATTATATTTTTGGTCTTATCAATAATATGTTGATTCAAAGAAAATTAATTAGGTACTATGATAATAGATTATTAAAAACTCTGTTTTCAGCAATACACAAAATATGTTAATAAATAGGCATTCTTATGGAAACAATTGAGTTTTTTTTATGGATATACATGTATTTTTAGCTCACCTGAGCACAACATGCTCATGATGAGCTTTTGTGATCGCCTTTTGTCTGTCGTCCGTCGTAGGTCGTCAACATTTTGCCTTGTGAACACTCTAGAGGCCACTTTTATTGTCTGATCGTCATGAAACTTGGGCAGAAAATTATTTTGTCCCAATGATACCTCGACCGAGTTTGAAACTGGGTCATGCTCGGTCAAAAACTAGGTCACTAGGTAAAAGAAAAGAAAAACCTTGTGAACACTGTAGAAGTCACATTTGATGCCCAATCTTCATGTAACTTTGTCAAAATGTTTGTCTTAATGATATGTTGATGGAGTTAAAAAATGGTTCTGGTCCGTTGTAAAACATGGCCTCCAGGGGGCAGGGCAGTATTCCTTATATGGCTATAGAGAAACCTTGTGAACACTCTAGAAGTCACAATTTTTAGCCCAATCTTCATGAAATTTGGTCAAAACATTTGTTTCATTGATATCTCGGATGAGTTCGAAAATGGTCAAGATTGGGTAAAAAACATGGCTGCCAGGGAGCGGGGCAGTTTTCTCTTTATGTTTATAGTGAAAACATGTGAACACTCTAGAAGTCACATTTTTCGTGCAATCTTCATGAAAATTGTTCATAATATTTATTGTCTGGATACGACAGTTGAGTTCGAAAATGGTTCGGATCAGTAAAAAAATATGGCCGCCAGGGGGGGAGGGGTCATTTTCGTTATATTTAAATAGTAAAAAAAGCTTGTGAACACTCTAGAAGTCACATTTTTTGCCTAATCATCATGAAATTTGGTCAAAACATTGGTTTTGTGGATATCTCGGACGAGTATGAAAATGGTCATGATCATTGGAAAAACATGGCCGCCAGGGGTGGGGCAGTTTTCTCTATATGTATATAGTGAAAACATGTGAATAGTCTAGAAGACACATTTTTTTGCCCAATCTTTGTGAAATTTGGTTAGAACATTTATTTGCTGGATACGATGGTTGAGTTTGAAAATGGTTCGAAGCTGTAAAAAAACATGGCAGCCAGGAGGGGGGTCTTTTTCCTTATATGTATACAGTAAAAAAGCTTGTGCACACTCTAAAAGTCATATTTTTAGCTAGTTCCTTTGGGTCTCAGGTGAGCACCTTAGGGCCCATGGCCCTCTTGTTAACATTTTCATGTTGTCAGGTGCTCCCAGTGAGCGTGGTATGTAGCCTATATGTCGATGCTCATCATGAACCCTGCGCCAGGTTTGGGAAGCGACCCTATGGTTGGAGATCTGGGGCTCAAACACCCGCATTCTCAAGGTTAGACATTCTTAATTGGTTTCATTGTTACACTTGAAGAGACGTACTATCTCAAGGTGAGACATTTTAAATTAATTTCATTGTTACATTTAAAGAGTCTGGTTTAACAGTGTTGTTCATTGCCCAGTGTTTTTTTCCCACCATTTTGGAAATGTGGCAAGGTCCCTTTGGATTGGGAAAAATGCTTCATTTTGACAAACTTTTGGAAATGGTGTTGTTGTCTTGCAAACAAATGCTTCTAAATTGAGAATAAAAGTGTTTTCAATATTAAATTTACTAAGGATCAATTTATACAGCTTGATGGGAACCAAATGTTGAGATTGGCAATTTTTAGGGTCCATTTGGGAACAATAAACATATATATACTTTTTTCCATTGGAAATGGGTCCCAATACCTGCCCAGAAATTGAACGTAAAAATCACTGTTGCCAGAATAATATTGATAATATGAACACTAAGATTCTGACATGATTTGGTGATTTGCTTTGCAAGTGAAATGAGAATCTATATGCTACGATGTTTGCGTTGCGTTGCTTTTTATGCCCCCCTTTGAAGAAGAGGGGGTATATTGTTCTGCTCATGTCGTTCCATCCACCAGATGGATGTCCTTCAGTCCACTTCCTAGGTACATTGATCATGAATGACAGATGACCCCTATTGATTTTCTGGTCACTAGGTCAAAGGTCAAGGCCACAGTGACTCGAAATAGTAAAATGGTTTCCAGATGATAACTCAAGATTGCTTCGGCCTAGGATCATGAAACTTCATATGTACATTGATCATGACTGGCAAATGACCCCTCTTGATTTTCAGTTCACTAGGTCAAAGGTCAAGGTCACAGTGACTCAAAATAGTAAAATGGTTTCCGGATGATAACTCAAGAACGCTTTGGCTCTAGGATTATGAAACTTCATATGTACATTGATCATGACTGGCAGATAACCCCTTTTGATTTTCAGGTCACTAGGTCAAAGGTCAAGGTCACAGTGATTCGAAATAGAAAATGGTTTCCGGATGATAACTCAAGAATGCTTACGCCCAGGATCATGAAACTTCATAGGTACATTGATCATGACTGGCAAATGACCCCTTTTGATTTTCAGGTCACTAGGTCAAAGGTCAAGGTCACAGTGACTCGAAACAGTAAAATGGTTTCCGAATGATGACTCAAGAACGCTAAGGGGTAGGATCATGAAACTTCATAGGTACATTGATCATGACTGGCAGATGACCTCTATTAATTTTCAGGTCACTAGGTCAAAGGTCAAGGTCACAGTGACAAAAAACGTATTCACACAATGGCTGCCACTACAACTGACAGCCCATATGTGGGGCATGCATGTTTTACAAACAGCCCTTGTTGGCAATTGGAACAAATTGTCTTTTAGATTATAGTTATAGAAACAATATTATCATTGTTGTCCTACTGTCTCACTGTCAAAAAGGTATAGTACCTTTAATAAATGTGCACGTATTTCTTCCACCTTTCAGGTATGACCATGGAACAGATGTCGTACAATATGGATGCCATGCTCTTCCAACAGCCAGCTGCCCCGCAGTATGGCTCCTATGGCATATACCACAACCAAGGTAGGTTTCCACGGTATTAACTATATACTTGAGCATCGCTCAGTTAAAAGGGGGTTTATTGCATGAGCCAAAGGTTAAGTCCAAGATTAGCCTGTACAGTCTGCACAGGCTAATCCGGTACAACACTTTCCACTTTTATGGAGTTTTTTTGTATAAAGTAAAGAAAGTCTCTTTTTAAAGAAAAGCCCGTTGAAGTTGAAAGTGTCATCCCTGATTACAGTGCCAAAGATAAGCTGCGTATCTGTGTATTTCACCCAATTAAAATGTTGAAAAAAGCAAAGAAATGTAACACAAGGCGTATTGAAAACTGAACCATTTAGACTTTGACACAAATCCTTTTCTTTTCCAACCAAGAAGACAGGAGCCAATATCTGACGAGTCAGTTGTGTCATGAATTGTGTTAGAAACGGTGTATGCAGCAGTTGAAAGTAGCGAGTTTACATCCAAAAAAATATGACAGAAAGTCCTTGACTGAAAATCAATGTCAAACATTGAACATTTTATTGAGTCAATACAAGTTTGTAGCTTCAACAGTAGTAAAGCAGCCATGATTATGAGGTCTGCATTGTTATACATTATTTACCCTATTTCTTCAAAGTCATTGGGTGAAAAGCCTATTCCCCAAAAATTATCTCGGACACAGTTTGCACAGGTTAATCTGGGATGACACTTTAAGTACATGCATTAACCCAGCCTAGTGTCTAGAAAAAAGGCCTTGGCAAACAGCATAGACCCAGATGAGACGCCGCATGATGCGGCGTCTCATCAGGGTCTGCGCTGTTTGCTTAAATGAATTTCTTTAAGAAATATTCTAAATAAAGAAATTAATATACTAGACATCCCTAATTTTGGATATAAATTGATCCAATTTAGAAGGATGGGAGAGTCCACTAGTCATAAATGTGTTAAGCCTCATTTTCATTGAGCGCGGCTCATATGTTTATTGATAAACTTTCGGGTGTTTGACGTTGTCCGAGGGGACTTTTTATATAGGATTATATAAACTAATGCTATTCTGTTTATAGAAAACAAAATTATTTGAATACACAACAATTAAACAATTCTTATTATGCCCCCCTTCGAAGAAGAAGGGGTATATTGCTTTGCTCATGTCGGTCTGTCGGTCGGTCTGTCGGTCGGTCCGTCCACCAGGTGGTTGTCAGACGATAACTCAAGAACGCTTGGGCCTAGGATCATGAAACTTCATAGGTACATTGATCATGACTCGCAGATGACCCCTATTGATTTTGAGGTCACTAGGTCAAAGGTCAAGGTCACGGTGACCCGAAATAGTAAAATGGTTTTTTAATGATAACTCAAGAACGCATACGCCTAGGATCATGAAATTTCATGGGTAGATTGATCATGACTTGCAGATGACCCCTATTGATTTTGAGGTCACTAGGTCAAAGGTCAAGGTCACGGTGACCTGAAATAGTAAAATGGTTTCCGGATGATAACTCAAGAACGCATATGCCTAGGATCATGAAATTTAATGGGTAGATTGATTATGACTCGCAGATGACCCCTATTGATTTTGAGGTCACTAGGTCAAAGGTCAAGGTCACGGTGACCCGAAATAGTAAAATGGTTTTCGGATGATAACTCAAGAACGCATACGCCTAGGATCATGAAACTTCATAGGTAGATTGATCATGACTTGCAGATGACCCCTATTGATTTTGAGGTCACAAGGTCAAAGGTCAAGGTCACGGTGACCCGAAATAGTAAAATGATTTTCGGATGATAACTCAAGAACGCTTTTGCCTAGGATCATGACACTTCATAGGTACATTGATTGTGACTCGCAGATGACCCCTATTGATTTTCAGGTCACTAGGTCAAAGGTCAAGGTCACAGTGACAAAAATCATATTCACACAATGGCTGCCACTACAACGGACAGCCCATATGGGGGGCATGCATGTTTTACAAACAGCCCTTGTTGTTAAGGATTTATTGAAAAAAAAGGCTTTTATGGGAATTTTGGAAATTAGTATACTAATTATGGCCTGGTCAATCATTAATAGTTATAATTACGGTCTATTGGTTTGCTATTGCTGATTGGTTGGTAGACCACTTTGCAAATGGCTCTGTATATAATTGGAAAAGGTTTGATTAGATCTTACCCAAAATTAGTGCCTAACTTTACCAGCCTCCAGTGTTTCTGTTAGTGAATGTCTGGGCGTAAATTACGTCCGAAAACGGCAGTCGTACGTCCATTATGCAAATGGTGGAAGTCCCTTGGACGTCTGATAATCCCCATGTACGCTATTTTCTAATACACAACACGTACAAATGTCAACAGTAAATCGCGTTATTCAGACCATTAACTCCGCCTAAGAGCTACTGTTATCAATGAAAATCCCAGCGAGTAGCCAATATTGATTTTTCCAGCTGTCAATATAATTCTTCTTGGTAAGCGCATCAGCCAATCAGCGCTCAGGCAGCCGAATACACGCTGACCCCACGTGAAGCTGTATACAATAATATTAGCGACCTCTTCACTATGTATGTACAAAGTTTAATATTCAGCAATCAAATATTTAAGCCCACGCTTTCCCCGAGGAAGAATGACGTGATGTTGTCAGGGCTCAAGCTAGACTCCAATTTTTGGGAGAAGTCACTTCTCCCTAAGCTCTGGAGAGGGAGAAGTGGGGCAGTTTTAGGGAGAAGTGGATCTTTTGCGATCACCGATGGACCATTGTGAACCATGACCTGTTAATGTGTATGAACTAAAGTAATAAAATCATTCCTTTCAATAAATTTATTACTGACAAAAATATAAGCATAAAAACATGAGAAAATAATGTTGAAAAATCAGTTTCATAAGCACTAATTTATCAGTTCATACATATGACACTGTATTGACACAAGAGCGAAGCATAAAACTCATTATATACATGTATGTTTGAATTTGAGCACTTCAGCTCAGTACAAAAAGCACTTATTACTAATAGTACAGCTTGCGGACTGTCAAGGACTTCTCAAGATTTATTTCGGGTAAAAATTACAGACAATAGGAAAATCAGCGTCAGTAAAATTGCGACCCCATCAAATTTATTTCCGAGTCTGTAACGCATTAATATTGTTTAACATGTTAATTATATTAAACAAACCCGATATTAAAGTAGATAAAATAGTATAAATAATCTAATAAAACACTGCCGTTATTTATGATATATGGGTTTAGGAATTTTGTAAACACGGGCGTCCGCCATTATAATTTCGGCACATCGGAACTCAACTTGCGTAAAACACTTGCTCAATTAACCGTTAAATTCCACCTCCGTTCTCTGCAAAAGATTCGAAGGCGAAGCTATGAACGTGCTATTATTTAATTGGACGATTACCAATGAGGAACAAACACACGATTAGTTCGGCATGTTGATTGCTAGACAAAATTGTCGGCGAGAAATTTGTCGCATTATTGCTTGAGACAGGAAGCGACTATCCTTTTATGACGTCAAACTGTCAATTCACACGGAGTGCAAATTTTCCAAAGACTTTAACCGACTCTTTGTTTACAATTCAATTAAAAAACAAACACTTGCTAACATTAAACATTGGATTAAATCAACGAGTTTGCATGTCAATAACAACTTTAACAAACATTACCGCAACGACGCGGGAATTGATCTACCTAGATTTTTTTTCGACACATTTAAATCACTCTTTCATAGCCGCGTCATGCGAAAATGGGTTTTATGCGTTTAGGCCAGTATCTTAAAGTATTATATTCGATATGTGTTCGTGTGTCGTATGAACGAATCTGCACTAAAACTAAATTTACGGTTGCGATAGACACCTATAAACATAGCATATACTGTTATATGCGCATAATATCACTCCAAGCGTTTCGGCCAGCGTATCTTAAAGTATTATATTCGATATTTCACATTACTGCCCCAGCCCTCTAAGCCGAGAGGAACTGCCTTTTTTAAATAAGGATCGGAGTTAGTGTTCGTGTGTCGTATGAACGAATCTGCACTAAAACTAAATTTACATAGTACATGATCAGTTGTCAAACGAAAGTACGCTTGATATTAAATGCATTATTTTTCTCTCTCCGGGATATTGTTTTAGTATGTTGATGCTGCATTAAAAGTGTATATGAAGTGATAACACCAAAAATAAACACCGGTTGCGATAGACACCTATAAACATATATTTTGTGTTAACAGTCCGAGTTCTCGATTCAGAATGATCATGACCAAGATAATGAGTATAAAGATTCGTCATAACTGGGGACATACGTTAATTGTTCGCACTTTTCGTCGGCATCAACTCATCTTATCCCGTCCTGGACCATTTTAAGCCATCTACTACTCGCGAAAAGCAAGTTTTCACGGTTTGAAAAATGGACAATACGGGCGAGGAGCATAAAATATACATACCTGTCTACCAAGAACAGATACCAATTAATTCATAGAGACCGACATTCTTTTAATCCACATTGTTTTGGGGACATTGAATGCGATAATTGTCATCAATTAACAAAGTGTCTAGCCCAGTGTCGGCATGTTTTCTATTAGCCGAAATGGAGTTTGTAACCCACGCTCTGATTAGACAGGAGAGAACCCTGCCAAATACCTGTATGACGAGCGCTGTGAATGGTTGCTTATCAATTATCAATAGGTAATTTACTACGCCGGGACGGAGTTTTGTCGATTCGGTCAGTTGATTGACGTCGGCGTGTATTCGGTAATAAACAGAAGCAACTTTGATAGCGCTGCGGATATAATTAATTGCCAGATTTTAGGGCGAAGTGGTTATCGCCGGTGCTTTTGATCAGGGCGATTACAGGGAAGCCGCGGCGATATAATCGCCCGAGTCGCCCAGTTGCGTGAGCCCTGGTTGTACATGAAGTCTAATTTTGTATGATTTTCATCTGTACATGCAATACACGAGAAATGTTCATTTGTTGGTAGAATTTTCATACCTTTCCGTGAATAATAAAATCTGGAAATGATTTTGGATAACACGTTTAATTATACACATTTGAAAATACTAAAATTGAATAATGTATTTTGTTATATCAAAGGCCATTACACATAATACCATAAGTAGTTTAATAACGTGTTTTGAGATTGCCAAACTATGCATACATATTGGTCTACGTACATTCATTCATGAATGACCTAACAAATTATATCGCAATTCGGAATGAAGTGTTCTCGGTAAAATTTAAAGAAAGACGCGTTTTATACTCCGAAATTTTCTTTCACCTACGCAAACTTTTCTAAACGGAGGTAACATGTAACATTTTAAATTCAGTTGTTGATTTGCAGTTATTACTAAATATTATCAGTGCTCTATGCTCTCAAATCGCGTCACGTGATAAACGCATGTTCAATGGGAGTTTCCCCATCCCACAATTCAATTTGTATATGCACTTGCATAAAATGGCGGACATTTGCAGACGTCAATATTGGCCGTACTTTGGTTTTGAAAATAGCAATCGTAATAATACTTGATTATCGGGTAATCAATAGAGTTGGAACATTTAGGTATATTTAAATTCTGAAATAAATGTGTATGCCTGGGACGTCCAAAGTCAGGACTTTCCAACTTTTAAATGCTAACGGAAGCGCTGAGCCTCTATTTTCAGTACCACATATATATGTGATGGTAGGTTATACAATACAGTGCTCCAGCTAGGATTTTAAAAGGGCAGAGGGGGCTTTTTTTCAAAAGGGCACTTTGGACGCGCAGTATTTTGTCAAAAGGACACTTTCAAGCGCGTGGGCGTTTCTGGAATGCTTCCTCTTGCACGTTAATTTATATGTTATAAATAATTGTTAGAATATAATATATATTATTATTCCCATATTTATTAAACAATTCAAATATAATTTCTACAATGAGGAATAAATTAATTACAATGTATTGTAATAAGAGATTTATAGATCATCATATGAAAAAAATAAATATATATATATTTATTTTTTTTAAGGGCAGGGGGGGCCCTTGGAAGGGCAGGGCGGAGGTTCGGGAGGGCAGGGCGGGGCGCCCTTCAGTTTAGGCCTAGATGGAGCACTGCAATATGATATGATGATTAGACACTTTTGCAAGGTCAAAAATAAATATGACTGTACTAAACAAACCGTACTGGTTTGTAAACTCAGGACATCTGATAAGAAATGCATTTGTAAGATTATATATATAATGAATCATCGACCTACGGTAAGCAAAGTCAGCAGTAGGTATAAGTAAACAACTATCATAAGTGTTGTTTGTAGTGAGTGAAATTTAAATTTGTATTTAATAATGATACAGATAGTTTTAGAAAACTTACATGGAAAATAAGGTTATTATAAAATAATAATACATTTCTGACCAGAATGCAGGCATTTAATGTATATTTTTATAAGCTCATCTATTTAAAAAAAAAAAATTATTAGCTCATCTATTTTTATGTCCCCCACTATAGTAGTGGGGGACATATTGTTTTTGCCCTGTCTGTTGGTCTGTTGGTCTGTCTGTTGGTCTGTTGGTCTGTCTGTTGGTCTGTCTGTTGGTCTGTCTGTTTGCGCCAACTTTAACATTTTGCAATAACTTTTGCTATATTGAAGATAGCAACTTCATATTTGGCATGCATGTGTATCTCATGAAGCTGCACATTTTGAGTGGTGAAAGGTCAAGGTCAAGGTCATCCTTCAAGGTCAGAGGTCAAATATATATGGCCAAAATCGCTCATTTTATGAATACTTTTGCAATATTGAAGATAGCAACTTGATATTTGGCATGCATGTGTATCTCATGGAGCTGCACATTTTGAGTGGTGAAAGGTCACGGTCAAGGTCATCCTTCACAAGGTCAAGGTCATCCTTCAAAGTCAAACGTCATATAGGGGGACATTGTGTTTCACAAACGCATCTTGTTTGAAAACAAAAAATGAGCTATTGTCATTACCTTGGCATCTGCGTCGGCGTCCGTTTAAGTTTTGCGTTTAGGTCCTTTTTTCTCATAAAGTATCAATGCTATTGCATTCAAACTTGGTACACTTACTTACTATCATGAGGGGACTGGGCAGGCAAAGTTAGATAACTATGGCATGCATTTTGACAGAATTATGTGCCCTTTTTATACTCTTAGAAAATTGAAAATTTTGGTTAAGTTTTGTGTTTAAGTCCATTTTATTCCTTAAGTATCAAAGCTATTGCATTCATACTTGCAACACTTACTAACTATCATAAGGGGACTGTGCAGGCAAAGTAATGTAACTCTGACTAGCATTTAGACAGAATTATGTGCCCTTTTTATACTTAGAAAATTGAAAAAAAAATTTGGTTAAGTTTTGTGTTTAGGTCCATTTTATTCCTTAAGTATCATAGCTATTGCTTTCATACTTGCAACACTTACTAACTATCATATGGGGACTGTGCAGGCAAAGTTATGTAACTCTGACTGGCATTTTGACAGAATTATGTGCCCTTTTTATACTTAGAAAATTGAAAATTTGGTTAAGTTTTGTGTCCACTTTACACCTTAAGTATCATAGATATTGCTTTCATACTTGGAACACTCGCAAACTATCATAAGGCGACAGTAAAGGACAAGTTGCATAACTCTGGTTGTTTTTTTTTTTACAGAATTATGGCCCTTTTTTGACTTAGTAACTTTGAATATATGGTTAAATTTTGTGTTTAGATCCACTTTACTTCTAATGTATCAAGGCTATTGCTTTCAAACTTCAAATACTTTCATGCTATCATGAGGGTACTGTACCTGGCAAGTTAAATTTTACCTTGACCTTTGAATGACCTTGACTCTCAAGGTCAAATTATTAAATTTTGTTAAAATTGCCATAACTTCTTTATTTATGATTAGATTTAATTGATACTTTGACAAAACAACTCTTACCTGACATACCATAATAGACTCCACCCAAACCATCCCGCAAGCCCCCCCCCCACCCGAATCACCCCCCAATTTTTTTTTTCTTAAAGATCATCATATAAATGATCACCACACCCTAACACTATACCCCCCCCAACCCAACCCCCCCCCCCTATTTTTTTTTAAACATGGTTAAAAAACACAAATATTTTTTTGTATTATTATGCCCCCCTTCGAAGAAGAGGGAGTATATTGCTTTGCACATGTCGGTCGGTCGGTCCGTCCACCAGGTGGTTTCCGGATGATAACTGAAGAACGCTTGGGGCTAGGATCATGAAACTTCATAGGTACATTGATCATGACTTGCAGATGACCCCTATTGATGTTGAGGTCACTAGGTCAAAGGTCAATGTCACGGTGACCCGAAATAGTAAAATGGTTTCCGGATGATAACTCAAGAATGCATACGCCTAGGATCATAAAACTTCATGGGTAGATTGATCATGACTCGCAGATGACCCCTATTGATTTTGAGGTCACTAGGTCAAAGGTCAAGGTCACGGTGACCCGAAATAGTAAAATGGTTTCCGGATGATAACTCAAGAACGCATACGCCTAGGATCATGAAACTTCATGGGTAGATTGATAATGACTCGCAGATGACCCCTATTGATTTTGAGGTCACTAGGTCAAAGGTCAAGGTCACAGTGACCCGAAATAGTAAAATGGTTTTTGGATGATAACTCAAGAACACATACGCCTAGGATCATGAAATTTCATAGGTAGATTGATCATGACTCGCAGATGACCCCTATTGATCTTGAGGTCACAAGGTCAAGGTCACGGTGACCCGAAATAGTCAAATGATTTTTGGATGATAACTCAAGACCCCTTTTGCCTAGGATCATGACACTTCATAGGTTCATTGATCGTGACTCGCAGATGACCCCTATCGATTTTCAGGTCACTAGGTCAAAGGTCAAGGTCACAGTGACAAAAATAGTATTCACACAATGGCTGCCACTACAACTGACAGCCCATGTGGGGGGCATGCATGTTTTACAAACAGCCCTTGTTTTATTTTTGAAATGCACTCCAACCATCCCACCCAAGAATCCCGCCACCCCCCCAAAAAATTGCATTTTTTTTTGCATTTTTTGAAGAAAATTTAATAAACGACCATACCCACACACTATACACCCCCCTCAACTCCACCCCTCCTTTCTTTGTGATTGAAATTGAGATAGGTCCCTTCACCATAAAAAAGAAAAATAGATGAGCGGTCTTCACCCGCAAGGCGGTGCTCTTGTTTAAATTGTTATTATTAAACTGGGTTTTCCAGCTATTTAAAAATAAATGGGTTAAACTGACTCTTAAAGCGAATGGACCTGCTTCATTAATTGAAATTTTCCCAACTCAAAGCGAATGGACCTTCTCCCAAAATTGGCATTTTTCAGATTCTCAAAGCGAATGGACCTGCTTCCAAAAGTGATATTTTCCCCAACTGTCAATTTTAACATTTTTTCCATTTTAGTAGCAAACAAGACTATTGTCAAGCAATATAAGTCCCCTACCTGCTCCACCATTGTCAGAAATTCCAGATTTTTAAAAATATATATTTGTTGCCATAGAAACCAATATTTTTATTTATGAACAAAATGAAATGACGTGCATAATGTCCATATTGCCATCTATCCATGTTTCAAGTTTCATGAAAAAATATTAAGAACTTATAAAGTTATCACAGGATCCAGAAAAGTGACGGACGGAGACAAAACCATAAGTCCCCTCTGGTGAAACCGGTAGTGGACTAAAAATATCATGACAAATTGTGTGAGTTATGTTTAAATCAAGCCTTGGACGATTCAGATATACAGTTCAAACTAAAATAGGGATTACCTTTGTTGTGTAACATGTGTAACATTTTTGCCCTTGCAAATGGTCCGAGAAGTTGAAGAAAAAAGGTCGAAACGAATGAAATTGTCCACAAATGGAAACAAAACATTCATTTCCAATCAGAATAGGCGTAAATGCCCTGTATTAATTAATATACCTTATTGTTACAAATACAACATTGTCATGTATTATTCCCATAATATATAATATTATTATTCTTGTGGTGGTCATGAACTGACCAATTCGGTGCTCATACATGTACACTTGTAAACACATAATATAGCATCATGTTGTTTTTTCGCTTGGAGGAAAGCTAGGTGGTGGGGCTATTGGAACTGGAAACTTTATGAAAAAATGGGAATTACATATTATTTTTAAGAATGATTCATGCTTTTATTCTACTTCGTAATAAAACATAAATTTAAAAAACTGCTACTAACGATTAATAAGGGTAAGCTCAAATATATAATTTATGAAAATAGCTGATATTGTTCATAAATATACCCGTGATATACGTGTAGTCAATTTGCTCTTAATTCAGTAAAGAAATCATAATAGGGAAATGGGAGCCAAATTTTGCCCCAAATTGGCCATACAAATCACCGTAGTCATATTGGAAAGTATAGACTTAAAAATACCTGGATTTTCACTGTTCAATGAATGTTTCAACAAATGTTTGTTAAATAAATTAAATGTTAAATATGTCCATGTGGAATATGTGGCAATATTCCCCCCCCCCCCCCCCCCCCCCCCCTATTTTTTCTCAAAATGGCCAGGAAAACCGTGAACAACATTATTTTGATCACAAGGTTTCCAGATTAAGGCACTGACATATTTGTTGAGTACATTGTACATTGTTGGTAAATTATAGGTCAAACAACCAAAGAAAAAAAGGAGTACTTGACAAATGAAGGAAGTTTCACCCCAAAAAAATTTTAAGCAATAATGAAGTTCAAAATAAAAAAAGTGTATACAAATGAAAAAAACAACAACAACAAGTGGACAGAAAACAATTAACACAATAAAAACAACAACAAATAAACTGCATCAAGATTATTTTCTTTATTTGAGAAATGTTTATAGAATGTAAAGGGAGGTAACTAAAATGAAAATTCTAAAGTGAATCCAGGGTTACATGCCCGAGTTATTGGATAGTTGTGATGTCATACAGCCAGTCATGGCGGAGTGTATTGAGGAAGACTGTATGTCGCGGGTTCATTGACAGGTCAACAGATAATCTGGTCATTGTGGACTTTTACAGTGGATAATTTGGCAGGTATCTGTCAAATAGTTGTAGCTCATCATTTAACATTAAATACAGCTTTCCATGGTCAATGCTTTTGTGTTTTGTTAAGATAATTACCAGGTTTAAGCCTGCATTACAGACAAACTGTGAATTCTGTGACTGTGTGTAGTTAGTGAACAGCAAATAAGGTCAGAATAGTAGTTGTATCAACTCCATAAGCTTTATATTGGGGTCAGTGACTCTTCTAGTGTAAAGTTATTTTTAAAATGATTTTTGTTTCAGTGTTTAGAAACAAATCAGTAGAACCATAAACACCACTGTTTTCAATTTGCTTTATTGGCTAATATGAATATGCTAATGAGAAACAAAGCCTGTTAATAGGGCTTGTTTTATCTCCAGTATGGGCATGAAACTTAAAGTACACCCAGTACAAATATTTCTTGTATTAATTTGACTGTTATTCAGAGATCTATGCCCATAATTTCCAACAATATAGCTTGCAGTATATTACTACATTTAGACAGGCTTTTCTTTGGAGTGTTTTTATTCCAATATGAACCTATTCAACAACTGTTGTTGTTATCATACACAGCAGGGTGTTGTTAACGGCATTGTCCAAAAGACCAGTAGTATAGTAACTTCTTAGTTAATTATAAGAATTGACCACACAGTCATGTAGCAGTTAGACCAACCTATTGGCATACATTTTAGAATTCCAAAGTGTAGGTTCAGTTGTGTTTGTATTTATAATATCTACGCAATGATTTAAAATTACATAATTAGTTATCTTAAGTGTTATTTGAAATAACTGTCAAAAAAAAAAAAAAAAAAAAAAAATTGCACACATATATTTACATACACTACGTACTGACTCCACACAAAAATACAATACAATTTTTTTTTTTAATACAAAGTTTTTTTTCTTAACATGACAATAAACAAACATTCCCAATTGAATCAATATTTCCAATTAAAACAACAATAAAGCATGATAAAAATCAATTGCTTTATAACTTTACCTTATGAAAGGGATTTAAGGCCCCCCCCAAAAAAGATCCATTTCGGGTCTCCCGACAGTGTCTCCCAAATTGGAAGCGACCCTCAACTTTTTATTGGGGTCGCAAAATTTTTTTTAAAAATAATTAATTAAAAGAAATTTTGTTTGTTTGTTCATTTTCGTCCATATAAGATGTACATGTTATATCAAACAAACAAAGCATATATATACATGTATTTCTTATAATAAGCTTTAGTAGCCTTTCATTCCAGTACCGGAAAGACAATTTTTTTTTTTTTTTAATCCCTACCTACCGCCCTGTTTTTTTTTCCAAGGAGACCCCAAACGGACCTATTTTTTTGGCCTAAGTAAATTTTATTTGCCATTTGATTTATTATTCTTGCATATAAAAGACTGATTCTTGTGTCTGGATTACCAGTCATTTGTTTTCCAAAGTACGTAATTGTCTTATTGAGTATACTTTAAACAATTTTAATGTAGAAGTGCTATGTGTTAAATTTCAATTGACAAGTTGCTTATCCTATTGAATAAAATAAAAGTATTTAGCAGTAATGTTTATTTTATTATTCAATATTTATTTTACATTATAAATGCAATTTTTAACCACATTTCCTGAACATTAAGGACTGCAACAATGTTTGTTTAAAGTACATAAATAATAGGCATTTGTCACGTAGTATTAAGCATTAGGAAGATAAAAGCCAGTCTATTGTCACGTAGTATTAAGCATTAGGAAGATAGACGCCAGTCTATTGTCAAGTAGTATTTAGCATAATGAATATAGAAGCCAGTCTATTGTCACGTAGTATTTAGCATTATGAAGATAGAAGGCAGTCTATTGTCATGTAGTATTTAGCATTACGAAGATAGAAGCCAGTTTAGTGCAAACTCTTGACTATGTACTACTATGTAAGCACAACAAAATGCTTTGGTTATTCTCTGTCATCTCGCCATAAGAATTATAAGCAAATGAGCACAAATGAGTTCGAAAATGGTTACATTTGCTTGAAAAACATGGCTGCCAAGGGGCGGTGCTTTTTTCCTTATATGGCTATATATGGCTATAGTCAAATCTTGTTAACACTCTAGAGGCCACATTTATTGTCCGATCTTCATGAAACTTGGTTAGAAGATTCATCCCAATAATATCTTGGACGATTTAAAAAATGACGTCGGTTGGTTGAAAACATGGCCGCCAGGGAGCGGGGCATTTTTCCTTGTTTGGCTATAGTAAAAACTTGTTAATACTCTAGAAGCCACATTTATTTTTCGATCTTCATGAAACTTGGTCAGAAGATTTGTCCTAATGATATCTTGGATGAGTTCGAAAATGGTTTCGTTTGATTAATAAATATGGCCAACAGGGGGCGGGGCATTTTTCCTAATATGGCTATATATCATGCTTTAGTAAAATCTTGTTAACACTCTAGAGGCCACATTTATTGTCCGATCATCATGAAACTTGGTCAGATGCTTTGTCCCAATGATTTCTTGGATGAGTTTGAAAATGGTTCCGGTTGGTGGAAAAACATGGCCATCAATGGGGGGGGGGGGCATTTTTCCTTATAAAGCCATTGTTAAACCTTGTTAACATTCTAGAAGCCATATTTATTGTACGATCATCATGAAACTTTGTCAGAAGATTTGTCCCAATGATATTATGGACAAGTTTGAAAATGGTTCCAGTTGATTGAAAAACATGGCCACCAGTGGGTGGGGCATTTTTCCTTACTTATGAATCTTCAAGAAACTTTGTCAGTATATTTGTTTAAATGATATCTTGGATGTGTATGAAAATGGTTCTGGTCTGTTGAAAAATGTGGCTGCCAGGGTGTTCACTAGTCATGAAAGTTGGTAAGAACATATTGTTCTAATGACATCTTGAGCTGCTCAGAACAGGTCAGTTCCTTTGAATCTTAGGTGAGCGACTTTGGGCCTTTCAGGCCCTCTTGTTTTTGAAATATGATTATTTATAAAACATGTAATAAACACCTATAATTTTATCTTCACCAAGTTCTTAAACATAGTAATTTACCCTTATTCATCTGTGTACATACAACCTTCACAATAGATTAAATGGTCTTAATTTTGTTAATTTTGAAGAGAAAGACAATATGAGTCGTGTTCTGAGAAAACTGGGCTTAATGCATGTGCGTAAAGTGTCGTCCCAGATTAGCCTGTGCAGTTCGCACAGGCTAATCAGGGACGACACTTTCCGCTGTTATGGTATTTTTAGTTTCAAGGAAGTCCCTCCTTACAGAAAATCAAGTGAAGGGGAAAGTGTCGTCCCTGATTAGCCTGTGCGAATTGCACAGGCTAATCTGGGATGACACTTTACGCACATGCATTAAGCCCAGTTTTCTCAGAACAAGGCTCATGTTATTCAACATGTATATGGGTAATGAGCCACATGTAATCTTACTAGGCAATTTTCACCCTTACTTAATGACATGAAACAATCCATTTTAATCTGCATCTTGAAACCTTCTTAGGCTGCTTGCTTTAGCGCTTTTCTCCTTAAATAAGACTGGATTGTGGATTTATATTTATTCTTGTTAATAATTGTACTTTTACTTAGCTCAGTATAAATAACTGTTGTTTTTAATGCCCCTTCAAAGAAGGCAGCATATAAAAATAGGCTGTCTTTACTTCTGTTTCCACATGTCTGGTTGAAAATTCCTTTGTCAGCCATAATTTTGCCAAATATTGAGGGATTTGAAATAACAAATGTATGACATGTCACGTGTAATAACAGTCTACCACGACGGTCAAGTTCACACTTATAGAGCAAAGGTCATATTTAGCCATCAAAAACTTTGTCTTGACTGTTGACCTCCATGAGATTGAATGTGTCATGCATCACCTTTCTCTCTGCCCCAAAGGTCAAGGTAAACTAAAATTGAGCTCAACCGTTAAACTCAGCTATAAACAGCTTTTTTTTTTTTAAGCAGTTAAACGTATTTCTTTATTTTTGTTTCATAACTTCTATGTAGCTTCAGATGTAACCTTCATATTTGGTATGCATGTGTATATGGACAAGGCCTTTCTATACGCACACAAATTTTGACCCCTATAATGACCTTGACCTTGAACTTAGGGTCCGCGTTTAGGTTTCGAAATCTGCGTTTAGGTTTCGAAAAATGCTCATAACTTCTATCAAAGTGTTTTTTCGGGGGCATATGTCATCCTATGGAGACAGCTCTTGTTTGTTGTTGTTTCACTTTTATGCTTTTAGGCAACTTGTTCTTAATACACATGTATTCATGTTCTGTAATTAGTTCATGTTTATGGACGCAAAGTTGTTGGACTTAGCGCCCCAAAGTAATAATATACGATTTTTGTTTTTACAAAAATAACTTTCTGAGGTCTTACAAAGAATTTAAGGATTTTAACGAAGAAATTTATACATTTAATATAATTTGTTTTATTTTGACATCTCTGTAACAAACAGAGTAAACATATTTTATGAAAAAGTTTAAATCGAAACTTCTGTTTGCCACAAATGTTATCAACCTGACATTGATTCAGTTACAAATATTGAAGAAATTTCAGCCATCTGTGCATTTTCTTTAACAATATAACTGGTATTTAATATACATGCATTAAATGTATGCTTCCTCTGTTGTCTTTTTAAAGCGAGATTATACGATTTGCTTATATGTGTTAAATTGTAATACATTGATAAAATATGTATCAGTAACACAAAAAAGGCAAGAAAAATTATACATTGAAGAAGAATTTAATAAAATGCAGCAAAGAGAAATTAGCGCCCCAAGCCGATTGAGACGAAGATAGATATTTCGTACATATTCTCCTACAATAACCGAAGCATTCGTCTTTTTACTTTGTGTTTGTATGCCGTATAAATAGCTATCGTTGCAGGAATTTAAAATGAACCGTTAACTAAATGAAGATTCACATCGTACATGCATGATTTACATGCTGGCGAATTCGACTGTACAGCCTTTTTCGATTTCAGAATTAAATATTTGGCTTTTTTCGCATTTTTCAACACATGTTCTTCTTAACTTTTATTTTAATTTATATTAAATTTAATAAGTTTTTTACACATTTTATATATTATATATATTGACAAATTCGTATAATCTCGCTTTAACATTAATTGAAGTTGGGTCGGCTAGCTTAGTTGGATGAGATCAGGACAACATACCCCAGATTGCTGATTTAATTATCAACCAAGCTGCATAAATTTAGCTAGGATTGGTCATGAAATTAAGTTCTACAGCCTTGTCTCTTCCACTGATTAAAGTTCCACAGCCTTGTTTCTTCCACTGATTTAAGTTCTACAGCCTTGTCTCTTCCACTGATTTAAGTTCTACAGCCTTGTCTCTTCCACTGATTTAAGTACTACAGCCTTGTCTCTTCCACGGATTTAAGTTCTACAGCCTATTTAAAAATATCAAATGTTAGCATAGCCATAAGTATCATATTTAATGGTTTACCACCTTACCAAGGTCATGTTTGGTTAGGTATTTTAACTGTGGAATGTGATAGAAAAGCAATTTTGGTGAACTCTGGCAAGCGATAACAGTTCATTTGACAATCCACAATATTTCCTACAAAGTTTTGTTATATTCAGTTACAAGATTTTAAATATAAAGAAGTGAAACTCCAGCTGCTGGAGCAGTATTGAATTCTCATTATATACAATTAGTTGGCCCTTTATTTAAGGCAAGTTACCAAATGCCAAAACAGTACAAAACAGCACAAAACAGCACAATACAAAACAACATAAACACATATAAGAATAAAGCTGGGGTCACCGCCTTGGAACGGTCAATGCAAAGCATTGGGGGTTTAAACCGGTTTTAGAGCGCTCAACCTCACACTTGGCCCAGCAATATTCATGATACATTTAAGTGTAAATAAAATTTAACCTCATAGCATTGCAACTCAAATTAAACAATAATAAAAGGGAATTAAAACACATTCAATTTAATTACCATTTAATTACTCAATGGTAGGAAAGAGACCAGAACAACAGAGTTACAACTTTTTGAGGAACGATGAAATGAAACTACCAACAAGTGTCAACTACATTCCTTGTTTTTAGAAAAAGATTTAAGAATATAGCATCATAAAGTTAATATTTCAGATCATCATCGTGCAAATACAGGAAGAAGCAGCAATAATGGGTGTAAAAGATCCATATTACATAGCTTGGTTGTTTATGTGACTGCTAAAAAATAAATCAAACAAGAAACACCTGTCATGAGAAAATATAATAAGAATTGAACGCTATAAACCCAATGACCTATGCATGTAGATTAAAACAGTGCAAGTGTGTCGTATGAAGCAATATAGAAGCGATGACGTCAAAAAAATCAATGTAGCCAGGAACAGTGAAAGAGTATCGTATGGCGTGATTGAGAAGCAAAGACACGATGACGTGAAAAAAATCCAGGGGCAGTATACTGTAAAATAAAAAAAATAAAGGGGCGGTACTGTAAAATTGAATTACCAATAAAACCAGCTTAGGTGATTAAATATTTAAGAATCAAACGTATAAAATGATAATTCCATTAATGATTCCAAATTTTAAGAGAAGAAAGATATAGTGAATCGAAAACCAACAAGGACGTGTATTAAAGACATGTTTGTATAGACCGCTAATAATTCACTTTATTTACTGTTAAGTTCTCTACTTACTGAGAATACATTTTCTCTCTTAAGATCAAGAAGCAATGTTTCAAAATAATTTGAATAAATTTATTTTGGTGTGTATCAAATTTTAAAATTGCCCTTAGAAACAATTTATAATGTTTTTTAGCCTAACTCTGCACTATTCGTTTGACCAAGTTGTATGGCAGATAACTGGAGGACAGTGATATTAAATTCTAAGAATAAGAAAATCCCATATATCCATTAAAGGCTCTATAAAGGTGACAAATCCAATTATTATGCATATCAACTGGTCTGATTTTTACCGGATTTCAGTTACTCTTGCATAAAAACTGCTAATAAAACAGCTTAGGTACAACGTTGTCAAGAATTATGGAAGATAAACCCGTTTCATAATTGGAAGAAATGTTTACATTTTTGCAACTTACGTGATGTGTAGCCTCAGAGCGGTGACATATGCTAAAAATAGCCGAAAAAAAATTCAATTTTAATTCTATTTTAAACAACTTTTAACCAGCAGAAAGTAACTTATTAGATCACTACAAATGTTTTAACCATTTAGAAGAGACCTACTTTGTGGGTGATACCGGAAAACGTTAAAAATCATCGTTATATTTTTGGCGACCTGAGTTACTTTCACTTTCTCTTTTCCGAGTAAACAGCGATGTAAATAAACTGATTGTTTGTAAACACACTTGACTTGGAGGACACTTTATTTTGAGCTCAAAACAAGTTGTTTTGCTTATTTTTTATTGTAATGTCCAATAGCATATATATATTGTTTTTTGATAACCTTTATAAATAAAATATGAAAAAAATATTTAAAAATATTTAATAATTACGGATCTTCACCTTTATAGAGCCTTTAACACACTTCACAACTTGCCACATGACAGATAAATGCCTGGACAATGACATACAATTCTAAGAATCACAACACCCGTATTTCCATTGACACACTTAACATATAAAGTTACAGCTACTACAACAACAATGCTGGCAAAGGGCTATGACTCATTTTTATATGTAGCCATGTGTTTGTTTGATGAACATTATTGGAAACATAGTTAAAGTGATTTAGTTCACCCTTAAACATTGTGCTTGAGGTTTTGTAGAATAATCAAATTTTTTAGCTCATAAGAGCACAATGCTTTGTTGGATTTGTGGCAACAGGTTTCTTATGAAACCTTGTGAACACTACCCTTTTGTTGGAACAGTTGACCCTGTGAACATGACCTGCTTGCTTGTTGGAGCAGTTTTCCTTGTGAAACCTTGTATGCTACCTGCTTGTTGGAACAGTTTTCCTTGTGAAACCTTGTGAACATGACATGCTTGCTTGTTGGAACAGTTTTCCTTGTGAAACCTTGTGAACACTACCTGATTGCTTGTTGGAACAGTTTTCCTTGTGAAACCGTGTGAACATTACATGCTTGCTTGTTGGAACAGTTTTCCTTGTGAAACCTTGTGAATGCTAGCTGCTTGTTGGAACAGTTTTCCTTGTGAAACCTTGTGAACATGCTTAATTGTTGGAACAGTTTTCCTTGTGAAACCTTGTGAATGCTTGTTGGAACAGTTGTCATTGTGAATATCTTGGACTGTTTTTAATATGTGCATAAATAATATTTAAAAATAACCAATCACATACTTTCCAACTGCAAGATTGATGGTTGTCCATATGAAGATTGATGTTGATCCACAGAAGTAACCAATCATGCACATATATTCATTGAATGTAGTAATGTTTATGCACATATATAACCCATCATATGCACTAACTGGTCACATTATCCATTAATTGCAATTGATGTTTGTAGTATAACAGATCAGTGTATTTTTTCTTTCAAATTTGGGTCGGGTAGGGGGACCCATTCCCAATGGAAAAAAGTATATTTTTTCCCCAAATGGAACCTAAAAATTACCAATTGAAGGTTACCAATTTTATTTTTTTTTGCAGTAAATCTAAACGTGTTATCATCTCCAAATCCATCTCCGTAAGTTGAACCTTAGAAAATATATATTGAAATCACCTTCATTATCATTTTAAAAGTATTTGTTAGCATGAAATCAACAACATTAATTTCCCAATTTTAGTCAAAAGCATGCGATATTTCCCAATCCAAAGGGACCTGGCCCCATTCCCTAAATGGTGAAAACCCCCACTGCAGATATAACCATGACATGTTCTCTGATTGCAGGCTTGATGTATGACAGTCAGGGAATGTACAATGAGCTACAGTCGCCCTCGACTATGTCGGAACAGAGCCTGTCACCGTCTCCCCCGCCTCCCCCACGCATGTACAAGCCCTGCGTTGTTTGTGTAGACAAGTCTTCGGGCTACCATTATGGGGTCAGCTCGTGTGAAGGTTGTAAGGTAAGTTATTTTCCGCATACTATTGAAACAGGGCTTTTTATGTGTTGCCCAGTCTATACTGGGGGATAATTTCTTTTGCCCTGTATGTTGGTTTGTTGGTTTGCCTCAAACTTTAACATTGGCCATAACTTTTGCAATATTGATGATAGCAACTTGATATTTGGCATGCATGCGTTTCTCATGGAACTGCACATTTTGAGTGGGGAAAGGTCAAGGTCATCCTTCAAGTTCAAAGGTCAAAAAAACAAATCCAAGGGAAGTTATAAGCTTTAAAGGGAAGTAAGTAATGAACCTGCTAAATGATTTTTTTTTTTAATAAATCAAAGCGGTGCATGAGAGGGCATTGTGTTTCTGATAAACACATCTCTTGTTATATGTTATTTTACATTAACTCCTTCATTTCTACACCGATTACCTTCCAATTGATACTGAACATCTCTAAAGACAATACGGTCAATCTCAAGTATGCATGGCCCCATTACCAATCCTGGGGTGCCCCCTGGGTCAAACATGCGGCGTGGGGATACGCGTCGGCCTCTGCCGTGCCAATTATAGTCCAAGTTGTTTGCATCCGATCTTCACCAAACTTGGTCAAAAGTTGTATCTTGATGACGTCTAGGTCAAGTTCGTCAAGCAGGGTCATGCTGGGTCAAAAACTAGGTCACGGGGGCATTTAGTGCATTTTAAACATTAAGCATGTTGTCCGCTCTCTTATTCAAGTAGTTTTTATCCAATCTTCACCAAACTTGGTCAGAAGTTGCATCTAGATGATATCTAGGTCAAGTTCCAATATGGGTCATGCCGGGTCAAAGACAAGGTCACGGGGTCACTGTGTTTAAAACATCACCATGTTGTCTGCTCTCTAATTCAAGTAGTTTTCATCCAATCTTCACCAAAATTGGTCAGAAGTTGTATCTTGATGATGTCTAGGTCATGTTTGAATATGGGTCATGCCGGGTCAAAAAGTAGGTCACGGGGTCACTTAGTGCGTTTTTATTTTGGGTCTGAAGTGTGCATCGAATAGTCTATTGCCCTCGTGTTGAGGTAATTTATCCAGTTTTACAGTTAGGATAATAATATAAACAGCGCATTAGTGTTTTTCCACTTTGTTGATTTTCCAAAAATCTTCATATTGTTGATGTTTGTGACATTATTACCGTAATTACTCTATGTTTTCGGATACTTAAAAAAAAATGTTTTCGTGTCAGAAAACTTAGATACGAAAAATATTCACACAATACTAGTGTCCAAAACTAAGAGTCGAAAATTGAAGTGTCCGAAAATAGCGTCAATTGTATCAGCGACTACCGGTAATAGCATGCACTTGTAAAATACAATGACGTATAGTATAAATTACAGTTATCTATGTTCGCACTGCATTTTAAATAATTTTAAATGCTTAATTTATTTGACAGAAAGTTACTTCAAGGTTGTACTTTGACCAATGAGTTCAAAGATGTGCATGTGATGTACTGATACTCGATAGTATGAACCTGTAATTAACGCAATAAAAAAGCAAACAATGAATTCTTTGTTTGTTCATTTCCAATAGTTGTTGTCTAACACCGTCCATTGATCGTAAAACTGGCAATAGGGTGCATAACACTTTGAAGCGTTTAGTATTTGTCACAGTTATTTTACTGAGAAGGGGTAGTACCATTGCCGTAGATAATTGAACTGTTAATTGGCACTACCCCTGGTAATTGTCATAAAGCTTATGCTATCAGGCGAAACCATTGTTTAAACCGGTTTACAAGGTTATTAACCCAATAACGAAAATGTAATGGTCTGTTGCCCTCAGGCATGCACTTGCCATGTTTAATGATGTTAATCTGGTTGTAAAACCCTATGATCAAAGTGTCATTAGATATCGAAAATAGGATCGAAATTTGGTAAAATATACTGTCCGAAAACTAAGATACATTAATTATGGACAAAAACTCGTTTGTCCGGAAATTAAGAGTCACGAACAATAATTATTTTTGCTGAAAAAAGGGGTGTCCGAAAACGTAGATGGATTTTCGTTTTTCTTTATATTCAAAATAAAGAAATATAGTTAACATGATCATTACGTACTAACATTTTCCACAGTGATAATGAGATAAATAACTAGCTATGACCATGCATTTATACAGGGATTTTTCCGGCGCAGTGTTGATTTTGCACAGTGATATTGAGATATTTTACTTACTATGACCATGCATGTTTACAGGGATTTTTCCGGCGCAGTGTTCAGCGCAATATGCAGTATACCTGTCACAAGGAAAAGAACTGCATCATCAACAAGGTGACTCGGAACAGATGCCAGTACTGTCGCTTACAGAAATGTTTTGTCATGGGAATGTCCAAGGAAGGTGATTATTGTATTCATTTTATGACATTTGTGATAACTTTTGGTTATACCAGTACATAAACGTACAGAAATGTTTTTCAGTCGGGTTGTGGACGGAAGGTTAATTTTCCGCTTTAAAAAAATCATATTTAAGCAATGACCAGCTGCATTAACTTAGTATGGTATTGCTGTTGGTCTTTGGTTCAGTTGTTAACTTGGGTGTGCTGTTGGTCTTGGGTTCATTTGTAACCCTGGGTGTTCTGTTGGCCTTTGGTTCCAGATAGTTAATTAGGATGTTCTTTTGTCATTGGGTTCATAAATTGTCCAATAGCAGTATCAGTTTATAGGTTTTTGCACTTATGCAAATGGAATAAACAAGTTCATGACTCTAAAAGACATCATAAAATTTTTGCGGGGTCCTTTATTTTTCTAAAGGGGTGGTTTCGGGGAGTTAGTTAGAGAATATATGGTAGGCCCTGAAAAAGCATAATCATAAATGTATCATCACTGTAAGGGAAATAAATGGCAAAAATAATCAGGCGCAGTTCAATTCTCGTAAATATCTAAAATAGTATGATGCAAGTCATATGTGACTCTGCTTGAAGAAATGCATTCATTTGCTTTTGGCTTGTATATAAGCAGGTTCACTGTGTGTGTTTTCTCCCCCAGAAATACTTGCATTTAAATTCTTTAAATTGTATCAACGCTGGCATGGGCTATACATGTCACTTTCTTTGATAGCCATCATTTGACTACATTTTATTAAGTTTGACATTTAGATTAAAAAAACACTAAATTAAGAAGCAAATGAACTTAAACTAACCAATATATCATAGTAATTCTAAACATTTTTTCCAGTAAGCTATAACTGTTTATGGTTCAAGTACCTATAATACATGTAAGTTAACAGATATTACAGTATTAACTTCGCTTAAAATTAGTGCAAGAGTTGTACAGACATAAACATGTTTGCTTTGTTTGTGTTCTCTTTCATTGCTCAATGTATGCTTGTATTTTGTGTATTACACACGAAGCTTTCTTGCTTACATTATGAATGATTTGCTTTTTTTTATCTCACAGCGATTGAACACCAGACTGCTTCTAAGAAGCTACATAATGATTCTAAATTGTGAATAATTGCATCATTACTTAGTATTCTTTGACATTTGTTAGGTAGGTTTTCCATATGCAAACGTTTCTTTTTTTGCCTAGAATTAGATATTTCCAACAACTAAAGTTTCTTAATCTTTTGCAATAGCTTGGTGGTTATTAGTCCCCTACCGGTGAAACCGGAGGTGACTTTTGGTTTGCGCTCTGTTAGTCAGTCAGTAAGTCAGTCAGTCAGTCAGTCAGTCAGTCAGTCAGTCAGTCAGTCAGTCAGTCGGTTACACTTTTCTGGATCCTGCGATAACTTGAAAAGTTCTTCATATTTTTTCATGAAAATTGAAACATGGACGAATGGCAATATGGAGATTATGCATGTCATTTCATTTTGTTCCTACGTCAATAGTTCTGGTTGCTATGGCAACAAATAGACTAGAAATATTGCTGAAAATGGTGGATCCTGAGATAACTTAAAAAGTTCTATATATTTTCTCATGAAACTTGAAACATGGACAGATGGCAATATGGAGATTATGCATGTCATTTCATTTTGTTCCTATATCAAGAATTCTGGTTGCTATGGCAACAAATAGACTAGAAATATTGCTGAAAATGTTGGAGTTTCACCAGTAGGGGACTTTAATTGATTTTCAATTATAAGTCTTATTAGATCTGGTCTGGTTTGTGACAAACCCTTTAGGTCTTAAAATCAGCAGTAAAGGCATCTTGCTTTTAGATTTTATAAAACTAATCGGTGGGCATCACATACAGTTCATATTACTTGTTCATTTAAATAAATACAAATCTACAGTTTACTAGCTCAATGTTAGGGGAATTCTTAGAAGCAGTAAGATGTTCATCAGTTTGACATGGAGAGAATAAGAATATATTCACAGTATTTTTCTGCTTTTAATGCACTTGCTTTTTACTGTATATGTATTCATTTATATGTTTTGTTAATGCTTGTTGCATTGGAATCCATGGAACGATAGGTTTTGAGCAAGTTTTAACTCCTTAAATTTATGTTTAAATCGGAAATATCAATACAGAAATTGTTCTTGAAGTATTCAGATATGAACAACTTTATTGAAAATTATTTCATTCCAATAATTCATGTTTAATGCTAATTGTCCCCTACCTGATTCACCCGAGGGGACTTATGGTTTGCGCTCCGTCTGTCAGTCCGTCCGTCACACTTTTCTGGATCCTGTGACAACTTTCAAAGTTCTTAATATTGTTTCATGAAACTTGAAACATGGATAGATGGCAATATGGACATTATGCACGTCATTTCATTTTGTTCCTACTTCAAAAATTCTGGTTGCTATGGCAACAAATAGACTAGAAATACTGCTGAAAATGGTGGTTTTCTGGATCTTGCAATAACTTTAAAAGTTCTTAATATTTTTTCATGAAACTTGAAACATGGATAGATGGTAATATGGACATTATGCATTAATTTCATTTCGATCCTACGTTAAAAATTGTGGTTGCTATGGCAAAAAAATAAAAAAATAATAAAAATAATCTGAAAATGGAATTTCTGACAATGGTGGAGCCGGTAGGAGACAATATTGCTTGACAATAGCCTTGTTGAATATAGCCTTAGAGCAAAATGCTTACTTTAAGATTAATGAATGATATTTTACAATTGGAATAATGTGTTTATTAAGTGTTATATCAATAAGACCAAGAAACCGTGCGTGACTACAGCTGGCAGAGTAACTCCTGACCAGTTGCTGGTCCCCAGCTGTGCTGACAGCATATTGCATAAGAGCCATTTTCGCATGAATGGTGTAAAATAATTGTAAGGAGTTAATAATCCTGGATTTCAATACAAGAAGTATTGACCATTTTTGCTTATTGCAAGCTTCAAAATTCCTTTTTGCAGTTTTTGGTATTGTGAAATATTATTTAGCAAAGATGTGCATCAAAAGTTACACAGTCTTGTTACCCGAACAATGTTTACAAGGAAAGGCGTAGACAAATCTCAATGTTTGTGGACAACTTAATGCGAATTACTTCTTATTTTCAGCAATTCTTCAAAAAGGTTAGTTGTTCATGTTTTGTTCGTAAATATCTGCCAGTTAATAGTTGCAATAGACACAATCTTATCGTGATACCAGTACCGACATGCAACCAAAAAAGATTGAGGAAAGGATGGAATATTTAAGAAATGATAATCTTTCATGAAACAAATAGAAATATCGTTTTTAAAGATAAAAATATAAAAATATTTTTTTATGTCACTTATTTAAGCAAGATCAGAGCTGTTTGTTGAAGGCTTGGATACCAATAAATACATGTATATGAGCATTGGTCTGGGAAAATGGGGCTAAATGCACATGTTTAAGGTGTTGTCCTAGATAAGCTTGTGCTGTCTGCACAGGCTAATCAGGGATGAACTTTCCACCAGGGGACTGGTGTTATGTTTAAAAAAGTCTAAAAAAAAAGTCCATTTAACCCTTTCAATGCTGGAACCGAATTTTGCAAACAGTTTGGATCCAGATGAGACGCCACATAACGTGGCGTCTCATCAGGATCCAAACTGTTTGCTATTCTGATAGTATTCTTTGAAAAAAATATAGAAAAATGCTAATTTTAGAGATTCAGCAGACGGCATTTTAGCAAACGACGAATTTCCCAGCATTCAAAGGGTTAAAGCAGAATGTGTTGTGCCTGTGTAGACTGCACAGGCTTATCTTGGACGACACTTTACGCACATGCATTAGACCCTGTTGTCCCAGATTGTGGCCTATATTGGTGAAAGAAGGGTGATGGGGCATGTATTAGCAGAAGTACTGCTTTGTGATCATCTTAGCATCCTCCCCAGCGTATCTGCATATTAGTATGGTGTAACCCCAAACTCTCCTAACCTCTGCGCATGCTCACCCTTTTGTTTTAGTTGTCCAACGGATATTAGATTCTATAGGTGTTTAAATATCAAAAAGCACCATATGCACAGATGTTTCTGTATATATAAATTAGGTTTTAAGTTATGTATTTTAAGTTTTCTTTTGAGAAATGTCTTATATAATTTATGTGAGTATTTGTTCGTGCAAACTTTATGCAGCATTAATTCTTGTAAAGATGCTTGGGTGGTTCGATAAGCGACTTTTGGTAAATTAAAAGATTATTATTAGACCATAGCATTAAATCACAATCACAAACGTGTCTTAAGTTTTCAGGCCAATGAAAGTTATGTCAACTACTGCAACAGATTTTTTGAGAAACCATATCATGTCATTGCAAAACAAATTTTGAAGTTATGATATTTTACTTTTATATTCTTGATATTTTAGATATAAATTATTTACTGGCATATTTAAAGCATAACCATTTCTGTGCCTTTAATATGTATATATGGATATTTACATGTTTAAAGATTGACCATATATTACAATGATCGATACAGTTATTCTGGGGTGGCAAATCATTTATTATTTTCTTTTATTTGAGAAAAAAGGTCAAACTTTAAGTTTCATTTTTAAATTTTGTTTCAATACTGTACTAACTTTTGATGCATATTTAGTTTATTTAGTATATGCTCTTTGTTATTTGTACCTTTAGGCTAGTTATGTTGTGTTTATTATCCTCTGCCAATGACAGAAGGTTATAGTTTTCGTGTTGTCCCTCTGTCAGTCCATCTGTCTGTCTGTCACAGACTTTTTAGCTCAACGTGCTCATGGTGAGCTTTTGTGATCACCTTTTGTCCGTCGTCCGTTGTCCGTCGTGCGTTGTGCGACGTCATCATTTGCCTTGTTCAGTCTCTAGAGGCCACATTTATTGTCCAATCTTCCTGAAATTTGGTCAGAAGATTGGTTTCAATGATATCTTGGATGAGTTTGACAATGGTTATGTTTGCTTGAAAAACATGGCTGCCAAGGGGCGGGGCATTTTTCCTTATATGGCTATTTATGGCTATAGTAAAATCTTGTTAACACTCTAGAGGCCACATTTATTGTCTGATCTTCATGAAACTTGGTCAGAAGATTCATCGCAATAATATCTTGGACGAGTTCGAAAATGATGCCGGTTGGTTGAAAAACATGGCCGCCAGGGGGCGGGGCATTTTTCCTTATATGGCTATAGTAAAACCTTGTTAACACTCTAGAGGCCACATTTATTTTCCAATCTTCACGAAACTTGCTCAGAAGATTTCTCCCACTGATATCTTTGATGAGTTCAAAAATGGTAACCTTTGCTTGAAAAACATGGCTGCCAAGGGGTGGGGCATTTTTCATTATGGCTATATGTTGCTATAGAAAAATCTTGTAAACACTCTAGAGGCCACATTTATTGTCCAATTTTAATGACACTTGGTCAGAAGATTCATCCCAATAATATCTTGGACGAGTTGGAAAATGATGCCAGTTGGTTGAAAAACATGGCCGCCAGGGGGCGGGGCATTTTACCTTATCTTGTTAACACTCTAGAGGCCACATTTATAGTCAGATTTTCATGAAACTCGGTCAGAAGATTCATCCCAATAATATCTTGGATGAGTTCAAAAATGATGCCGGTTGGTTGAAAAACATGGCCACCAGGGGTGGGGCATTTTCCTTATATGGCTATATATGGCTATAGTAAAAACTTGTTAACACTCTAGAGGTCACATTTATTTTCCGATCATCATGAAACTACGTCAGAAGATTTATCCCAATGATATCTTGGATGAGTTTGAAAATGGTTTTGGTTTCTTTAAAAACATGGCCATCAGGGGTGGGGCATTTTTAGGCGTAAGCTGTATTAAGCCAGCTTTTCACCTTAGCCTGACCTTTGTTAGCGTCCAATAGAATTCAAATAAAACTTCCCGCGGCCAAGTACAGATGAATACACTTCATTGACTGCATTGGCTGATTTGAGAATACAACCAGAACATTGGAAACATGTCCGCGTCTTTGTAACACTGTTTTACTGTGTGTTCAGCGTGAAACAATTTTATATCTAATGAAAAGGCTTAATAGATAGAACAGTTTTACACTCAATCTCGACATCAATACAGTTTGTGCGTCCACCTTTTATTTTCAAAAGATTTTCAGCGCGAGAACGTTTGCACTTAAAGGCTATTTTCTCATATTTATTACTAACTTCCATATTCCTGTCAACATGTTAACATGTTAAAGTATAGAGAGCAGTGGAAGCGAAGACTCACTTTAATGCATTGCATTTCAACTCGCGAGGTATATTGGGTCAATTTGCGGCCACTGTGTGTGAATGTCGGAGTTTACATACAGGTCATCGCTGCGTCTCTACCCTATGTGCTGATCGGAGTTCACGGCCAGGAAAATAATAGTTACATAATGAAGAGGCTATAGCATGAACTACGTGAACTGGAATTTTCTTTAGACCAGACAGATGTTAAATGAAGATATCCAGCGATATCATATGGTATGTCAATAATAGATTCTTAATGTGTTTTACAACAATACCATGATAAATATTAATTTTAATTAATTTAACAAGTATTATGCCATCATATTGACTAATGAATTAAGCATGAGCGCAATGATTCTCGATACTGTTAAAAATTGAATCAAATAGCAACGCCAGACAAACCACTAAAACAGGTTTGTTCGAAGAACGCGCGTATAAATATTTTAAATATATACGGATACTTCGCGTGTGGCCAGTTGACTCATATGTTTTAATTTCACTTCCATTCTTCTTTTGGTTTTCTGTTTTGTATCTATACGTTTATGACCAGCAATATGTAATAATGTAAAATAAGCCGCGAAAACTCCGCGTATCATCCCGTACTGCGTTTGCTGCAGCTAAGAACTGCACAGAAAAAGACATTCGCTATCTTTGATCTCATTCATTGAAGTCTTTACCTTTCATTAACTGCAACCACAATCAACGCCGTATATCTTTTTTAAAGATATTTCTTGTTCCTTATATGGCTATATATGGCTATAGTAAAACCTTGTTAACACATCTAGAGGCCACATTTATTGTCCAATCTTCATGAAATTTGGTCAGAAGATTGGTCTCAATGATATCTTGGATGAGTTTGAAAATAATTATGTTTGCTTGAAAAACATGGCTTCCAAGGGGCGGGGCATTTTTTCTTATATGGCTATAGTAAAATCTTGTTAACACTCTAGAGGCCACATTTACTCTCCGATCTTCATGAAACTTGGTCAGAAGATTCAACCCGATAATATCTTGGATGATTTCAAAAACGATGCCGGTTGGTTGAAAAACATGGCTGCCAGGGGGCAGGGCATTTTTCCTTATATGGCTATAGTAAAACCTTGTTAACACTCTAGAGGCCACATCTATTTTCCGATCTTCGTGAAAGATTTATCCCAATAATATCTTATCTCAGGTGAGCGACTATATTATTTGGCATATTTATCCCGACTTAAGTTGACACTTTGGTTAATGAAATATGCTGAATCTTACAGACAAAAAGTTTGCATCCCAATGCATTTTTCATCTTTAAATAACTTTAAAAAAAATCCACTGACTTTTATCTTGAACATTTACAAATAACGTGTTTGCTGATACTATGTTTATTATAAGTCTTATTTTGCACATACATTTAGCCAAGTTGTCAGCAATTTCACTATACTCTTCCTCAACATATTTGTTAGTAAATGTGCTATCTACATACTTATTTTTGAAGAATTAACACAGCAGTAAGTGACTCACCTTAGTTCAAGCATAGTAAACAATTAACGCAGCATGATGTGGCTTATCTAAGTTCAAACATAGCTAAGAATTAACATGATTAACTTAAAATAGCTTTTCTTTGTAGAAACAAAGTGAAGAATCAACACAGCATTAGTGGCATTTTTAGGGTCAATATTGACACTATGTAATGATAGAAAAACAATGGAACCATTAGTGCGAAATGTTTTATTTTACATAGTTTGTGCTCTTTTCTTTTACATGATTCAAAAAGTTTATCCATTTGAGCCGTGCTCTTTGAAAAAGGGGTTTAATACATGTGCTTAAAGTGTCGTCCCAGATAAGCCTGTGCAATCGACACAGGCTAATCAGGGAAGACAATTTCCGCCTAAACTTGATTTTTGCTAAATAGAAACTTTCTTGAAACAAAAAATATCATAAAAGCGGAAACTGTTGTTTCTGATTAGTCTCAGCGGACTGGACAGGCTAATTTGGGACGACACTTTACGCACATGCATTAAACCCCCCTTTTCACACAGCCCAGCCCATATATTACTTAAAGAGGCTCATCTGGTACAAGAGCTTAAAGCCATGGATTGAAATACGGATATGCTATGTATATTTACATAGTCTTCAGTGTTTTTTTTATTGCCATTTGGGAGCCGATTTTCGGCCCCATTCCCCTCAAGAAAGAGTACTGTTTTTTTTCCCCCAATTTTGTAGAAAAAAATTCCTCCAGAAGTTAAAAAAAAAGAAAAAATGAACTGTCTAATGATAAATATATCTGAATTTGTTTTCATAAACAACTAACAAAGTATATAGCTATAATTAATATGATTTTGAATTATTATAAAGAGTTATATTAAATTAGTTTTTATCAAATCAGTGGACTTTTCACATGAATTGCATTTTTTTCCCATAATGGCCAGGAAAAGGCCTGATGTATCTATATTGTGTCAATATTTGTTGATAAAAACATTCCAATTTGGTCCATTTTATTGATAAAAAATGCTCAAATTTGCCATTTTATCGATTTAAAAAATCCCAATTAGACTCAAATAGCTAGAAAAACTGCGACTGTGCATTAAGGCCAAACTGTCTGAAACAAATTTTGAAAAAATCATTGATATATATTTAAGAAAAAGGACACAGACATTCAGCTGTGAATATTACATTCATACATAAATGTTTATTCATATTATCAATATCATAATATATAACAAAGTGAATTTTTTATTTTCCCCTTTTTCTAAAAAACAACGCGTTTTCCCCTTTGGACGCGCCCCGCCACCATTCCCCTATAAGTGAAAACAACATTTCAGTTCGAATGATGGCCACCACATTTGTCCACCATATCAGAAATTCCATCAGTTTGGGTTAATTATTGGCAACAAATGGTAGCTTATAACTCACCTTACAAATGATTATTTGTTTATGGAGATATTAATTGGTTGTTCATGTGATTTGACTAATTAGAGAGTATTTAAAATAATGTTTTATTGCAAAATCGAATTTGACAACTGCTACTGATATCATGAAAATAAGTTTGCTCTGTAATTATTGTAAAATTCAACAAATATCTTGTACATATTGGATTAAATAGTGAGATAAAATGTGTACAATTTTGTAGTCCATCTTGTATAGGAAAAACACCACATGTTTTGCTGTCATATCTTTAATGTTATTTAAATTATATACCTGCAACAAATGGTACCTCTTTATATAAATCACTAGATATACATTACCTTCAACAAATGTAAACTTTATATTGATGTTGATAAAGATTGTCATTTGTTCTACAGCTTTGATCAAGCAGAACAAAACGTGCGCACAACAAAGTTAAATGGCAAAATTGTATGCAACATAGAGTTATATAATACTTATAAATCTGTGTACATACATTTCTGATTACTTGTGTAACAGACAAAAACAAAAACCTTTTTTGGCACTGATTTTTTTCTGTTTTTAAGGTAATTGCCTGTTAACTATATAAAACTAAATTATGTTTTAAATAATTTTTTCTGTTTGCTTAATTTAATTATCAGTTAGCACAAAAACACACACTATAAAACTGATAAATTTGGTAGATTTCTGATTGTAAATAAATTTTTACCTATTAAAAAGGGGTAATTATAAAAAAGGGTAACGGGTTGGGAATTTGTTTCCAACCATCACATATTCAACATAAGATACAACAGTTCCAACGTCTACAGCCAATATATGAGCCGGGCACTGTGAAAAGGGGGTTTAATGCATGTGCATGTAGTGTCATCCCAGATAGGTCTGTGAAGTCAGCACAGGCTAATCAGGGAAGTCACTTTCCGCCTAAACTTTATTTTTGCTAAGAAAAGACTTTCTTGAAACGAAAAATATCATAAAAGCAGAAAGTGCAGTCTGCACAGGCTTATCTTGGCAGACACTACGCACATGCATCTAACCCCTTTTTCACGGAGCATGGCTCATATATCTCTGTCCTTGCACATTTTGGTATCAATCTTCTTAACCCTTTGCATGCTGGGAAATTTGTCGTCTGCTAAAATGTCGTCTGCTGAATTTCTAAAATTAGCATTTTCTTCGATTTTTTTCAAAGAATACTATCAGAATAGCAAACAGTTTGGATCCTGATGAGACGCCACGTTTTGTGGCGTCTCATCTGGATCCAAACTGTTTGCAAAGGCCTATAAAATTCGGTTCCCGCACTGAAAGGGTTAAATCAGAGGATGTGTGAGACATGATAAGGCTAAAAAAAACTACTTTCTAAATCAAGTTTTCAAAAAATGAAAGACTTGATACAACAATATGACTTTAATGCATAAAGTAACCATAGTTGGTTTTTTATGCCCCCGAAGGAGGGCAAATAGTGATCGGACTGTCCGTCCGTCCGTCTGTCTGTCACACTTAGCATTAAGGTTTCGAAAAATGCTCATAACATCTATGTCGCTTCAGATAGCAATTTCATATTTGGCATGCATGTGTATTTGGACAAGGCCTTTCCATATGCACACAAATTTTGACCCCTGTGACCTTGTTCTTGAACTTAGGGTCCGCATTTAGGTTGCGTTTAGGTTTCAAAAAAAGCTCATAACTTCTATCAAGCGTTTATAGGGTGCATAAGTCATCCTATGGTGACAGCTCTTGTTTAGCAATTAATTGGACTCGTTTAAATATGATTATAATTGACCTTAACATGTACTGTAACAGTCCTTTTATGTCACAGCAAGTGAGATATGTGTGATCCCTTCTATTGTTAACTTAGTACAAAAGCATATTGCAGTTTATGCATGTCATGAACAAATAACCTAATACTATATGACTGTAATACATTGAAATCTGAGTATTTTTAACTCTTTCAGTGCTGGAACCGAATTTTGAAGGCCTTTGCAAACAGTTTGGATCCAGATGAGACGCCACAAAACGTGGCGTCTCATCAGGATCCAAACTGTTTGCTATTCTGATAGTATTCTTTGAAAAAAATCGAAGAAAATGCTAATTTTAGAAATTCAGCAGACGACATGTAAGCAGACGACAAATTTCCCAGCATGCAAAGGGTTAATGGTTTACCTTTACCTACTCATGGACAGAAATGGTTCACTTGTGGTAGTGCATGTAAGATAACATTACATATAATAATAGGATATGGCAGTCTAAGCTTCTGTTATGTGAACAAATCAACATTCTTTTAGGCAAGGCTAGTTCATTGTGTTTAGCTTGCATGAGTTGCATGCTTTTACCTTCTTTTGTACAGTAGCTCGCCAATATTAGTTATTATGGTATATTGTTGCTTTCTGCCATTTTCTTTTGTTTACTTACCAAAGTAAAGTCATATATAAATGTAATAAAAATTATGGGATGAATAAATTACCTGGTATGTGTTTATCACAGATAAGTTTATTTGCCTAGCACGAAAAATACTGAACATCTCGCCAGTAGGCTCATATGGCTTAGGTTTTAAAACCTTGCCAAATTAATTTATCTGTATTGAACATGAACAAAGTATTTTTTTAATGCGACAAAAAAAGTTTATTGCTGAACCCAATATTATCTGCTCTAAAAGACTAGTCTGTGAACAATCTAATATTGTCATCCTTTAACTTGAACTCAAAAAAGTGGGCCATTCTCTGCTCAAAGTTTTTTTTAATGCATGTGAGTAAAGTGTCGTCCCAGATAAGCCTGTGCAGTGCACACAGGCTAATCAGGGACTTTTCGCTTTTATGATATTTTTCATATAAAGAAAGTATCTAATTATCAACAATCCAGTTTAGGTGGAAAGTGTTATCCCTGATAAGTCTATGTGGACTGCACAGGCTTATCTGGGACGACACTTTACTTACAGCATTTAACCCTTTCAGTGCTGGAACCGAATTTTGAAGGTCTTTGCAAACAGTTTGGATCCAGATGAGACGCCCCAGAACGTGGCGTCTCATCAGGATCCAAACTGTTTGCTATTCTGATAGTATTATTGATTTTTTTTTTGAAGAAAATGCTAATTTTAAAAATTCAGCAGACGACATTTTAGCAGACAACAAATTTCCCAGCATGCAAAGGGTTAAACCCCATTTTCGCAGAGCTAGGTCCAAATAGTGTTTCCATGGAGATCTTTGGGATAAGGGCAAGTGCCAGCCTGCAAGTCCAGAACATTTACATTTCAAGCTTGAATTGTTAGTATTATGAAGACTGGCTTGTAACAATTTTGTGGTCTGTGGTTATGTGGCCCCCTAGCGACTGGGAAGTCAAGGGTTGGATTTCCACTGTTGGATAGTTGTTTCGATCTCCCCAAAAGACAACAAGTACTGGTTCTACTCAGGAAACTGACTTAAGAGCCTTTCAATGCACCATAGTCTTTTGATGCACTTTAGCTTATATCCATAGGATTTATTGACTTAAAACGATGTTGCATTTCAGCGGTAAGAAATGATCGGAATAAGAAGAAGAAGGTTGCGAAACCAGAGGAACAATCACCTTCACCTGAAGAGCAGCCTGTCACGGATGAAGAGATGCTACTTCTACAGGTTCCAATATGACGTGTTGATATTTTACACTTTCCCACTTAGCTGCATATTTGTACCTGTTTGTAGTCCCTTAGAAAGTTGTATTTAATTTAAGACCTTTCTTACTAGATTCAAGTTGTTAAGGCTTCACCTCCAACCCTTCGATACTGATGAGCAGCAGCAGCAAACAGCATAAAACCTGAACAGACTGCGAGTCAATGTTATGGTTTTATGCTCTTTGCAAAAGCCTTTTCACTTTGCATCTTATTTGGGGAAGGGTTAACCACTTATGTAGGGCTTAAAAGGACTATACTTTCAGTACCAGCGTTTCTAAAAATAATTTTTATGATTAAGCCATTTTAAGACTTAAAATGAGGAATTTAATGAGTACACTGTCTGAAGGACTGTCATAAGGTCGCCTTAGTGTTAAGGATATGGTGTTGCCTAGCGACCGGGAGGTCACGGGTTCAATCCCCACAGTGGGAGCATCTTTAGATCTCCCCAAAAGACACCAAGGAAGCAGACTCGAGAGCGTTTCAAAGAAACCTTAGGCTTTAGATGCAATTAAGCTAAAATAAATAGGTTTAACCTTTTGCATGCTGGGAAATTTGTCATCTGCTAAAATGTTGTCTGCCAAATTTCTAAAATTAGCATTTTCTTCGATTTTTTTCAAACAATACTATCAGAATAGCAAACAGTTTGGATCCAGATGAGACGCCACGTTCTGTGGCGTCTCATTTGGATCCAAACTGTTTGCAAAGGCCTTCAAAATTCGATTCCCGCACTGAAAGAGTTAAACTAAACTAAGGACTGTTCATGAGTGCATTCATCAATATAAAGCCCATTTGTGTGGCCATTCCCAAATCATTCACGTCCTTTTGAAATATTTCAAGCTGCCTATGTTTTATAATAAAGATATTTATTCACTGGATGTGAAGTAATTCAAATGATCAATAATGACATGTAAAAGTCTACAGGATATACTATACAGATATTGCATAATTCATTTGGAGCTGATGATAGTTAATTTTGGTATTTTCTTGTAATTTGAGTTTTCATTCTCTGGTCATAGTTGGGAAAATACCTTGAAATGGCAATTGTTCAGGACCATGCTATAAAACAACAATTTCTGTAAAAATGTAAATGAGCTGGACCCCCCCCCCCCCCTGAAAGCCAGAAGGGCATATCAGCCTTCTTTGCTCACATACAGATAGGACCTTTTGGCGCTCAACAGACATAATTATCACTGTTTTTAATGGGCTCCAGGAAATCTTGGAAGCGCATCGGGCTACCTACTCAAAAGAAGACATTGTGCCCCTGTCCCCACTCAACATCAACAGTATAAAACTTGTCGGATTGTCTGAGCAGTGCCGAGAAAAACGAGACTCCAAATCTGAGCTGCTAAGTGAAGTTGAGAGAAAGGTATGTGTTCAAAGTTTGAGACAGAGAAAGAGGTGAAGGTTTCTATGGCTTTCTGTGAAGAAGGCAGCTTATGGTAGTTGCTCTGTCCGTGTGTCTGTCTGCCCGTGCGGAGTGTTGTTTCTCAGCTATAACTTTGCCATTTATTGATGAATTTTTAGCTCCACTGGCCAGAGGCCAGCGGGGCTTATGTCATGGTCCTGTGACCGTCGTGCATGCGTGCGTTAACTTTTCCTTAAAACATCGTCTTCTCCTAAACTACTGGTCTAATTCTGATGAATTTCCAGGAATGTTTCTGAGGTGAACCTCTTTCAAATTTGTTCAAATTATGCCCCTGGGGTCAAATTTGACCCTGCCCCGGGGGTCACAAAAATGAAAATTTGCTTATATAAGGCCTATTTTGTTAAAACTTTCAAAATCTTTTCGTCCATAACCATTGGGCCTAGGGCTATCAAATTTGGTATGTAGAGACATCTAATAGTCCTCTACCAAATTTCTTCAATTTATGTCCCTGGGGTCAAATTTGACTCTGCCCTGGGGGTCACAAAATTGAACATATGCTTATATAAGGCCTATTTTGTGAAAACTTAAAAAATATTCTCGTCCATAACCATTGGGCCTAGGGCTATCAAATTTGGTATGTAGAGACATCTAATAGTCCTCTACCAAATTTCTTCAAATTATGCCCCTGGGGTCAAATTTGACCCTGCCCTGGGGGTCACAAAATTAAACATAGGCTTATATAAGGCCTATTTTGTGAAAACTTTCAAAATCCTATCGTCCATAACCATTGGGCCTAGGGCTAATAAATTTGGTATGTTGAGACATCTAATAGTTCTCTACCAAATTTCTTCAAATTATGCCCCTGGGGTCAAATTTGACCCTGCCCCGGGGGTCACAAAATTGAACATATGCTTATATAGGGTCTATTTTGTGAAAACTTTACACATTCTCTTGTCCATAACCATTAGGCCTAGGGCTACCAAATTTGGTATGTAGTGACATCTTATAGTCCTCTACCAAGTTTTTTCAAATTATGCCACTGGGGTCAAGTTTGACCCTGCCCCGAGGGTCGCAAAATTGAACATATGCTTATATAAGGCCTATTGTGTGAAAGCTTTAAAATCTTCTTGTCCATAACTGTATGGCATAGGGCTACCCAATTTGGTATGTAGTGACATGTTATAGTTCTCTTCGTAGTTTGTTCAAATTATGCCACTGGGGTCAAATTTAAAACTGCCCCGGGGGTCACACAATTAAATATATGCTTATAAAGGTCTTATTTTTTGAAAACTTTAAAAACCTTCTTGTCCATAAACATTGGGCCTAGGGCTACCAAATATGGTATGTAGTGACATCTTAAAGTCCTCTACCAAGTTTGTTCAAATTATGCCCCTGGGGTCAAGTTTGACCCTGCCAAGAGGGTCACAAAATTGAACATATGCTTATATAAGGCCTGTTGTGTGAAAACTTTAAAAACCTTCTTGTCCATAACCGTATGGCATAGGGCTACCAAATTTGGTATGTAGTGACATGTAATAGTTTTCTTCTTAGTTTGTTCAAGTTATGACCCTGGGGTCAAATTTGAAACTGCCCCGGGGGTCACAAAATTGAATATATGCTTATAAAGGGCTTATTTTGTGAAAACTTTAAATCCTCTTGTCCATGACCATTGAGTCAAGGGCTACCAAATTTGGTATGTAGTGAAATCTTATAGTTCTCTACAAAGTTTGTTCAAATTATGCCCCTGGGGTCAAATTTGACCCTGCCCTGGGGGATAACAAAATTGAACATAAGCTTATATAAGGCCTATTTTGTGAAAACTTCAAAAAACCTCCTGTCCATAACCATCCAGCCTAGGGCTATCAAATTTGGTATGTAGTGACATCTTATGGTCTTCTACCAAATTTGTTCAAATTTTATCCCTGGGGTCAAATTTGAACCAGCCCCGGGGGTCACAAAATTGAACATATGCTTATATAATGCCTATTTTGTGAAAACTTTAAACAATTTCTTGTCCATTACCTTTAGGCCTAATGCTACACAATTTGGTATGTAGTGACATTGTATAGTTCTTCACTTAGTTTGTTCAAATTATGCCCCAGGAGTCAAATTGGACCCTGCCCTGGGGGCCACAAAATCGATTATATGCTTATATAGTGCCTATTTTGTGAAAACTTTAAAAATCTACTTGTCCTTAACCATAAGGCATAGGGCTACCAAATTTGGTATGTAGTGATATCTAATAGTTCTCTACCAAGTTTGTTCAAATTATGCCTCTTGGGTCAAAATTGACCCTGCCCGGGGGTCACAAAAGTGAACATACGCTTATATGGGGCCTATTTTGTGATGACTTATTTTGTGAAGACTTAAAAAATCTTCTTGTCCATAACCATTGGGCCTAGGGCTACCAAATTTGGTATGTAGTGACATCTAATAAACCTTTACCAAATTTGTTCAAATAATGCCTCTGGGGTCAACTTTGACCCTGCCCGGGGGGTCACAAATTGAATAAACGCTTATTAAGCGCCTATTTTGTGAAATCTTTAAAAATCTTCTTGTCGAAAAACAATTCAGACTATGGCTACCAAATTTGGCATGCAGTAACATCTTATAGTCCTCTACCAAGTTTGTTCAAATTATGCCCTTAGGGTCAAATTTGACCCTGACCCACAGGTCACAAAATTGAACATTATATACGCTTATATCTTGCTTATTATGTGAAAACTTTAAAAATATTCTTGTCCTTAACTCTAGGACCTAGAGCTACCATATTTTGTATGTACATGTAGTGAGATATAGTAGTCCTCTACAAAGTTTGCTCAAATTATGCCCCTGGGGTTAAATTTGACCAAGCCCAGGGGGTCACAAAAGTGTACATGTGCTTAAATAGGGCCTATATTTTAGTATTTGCACATGCAGAGAATATTTGTTTCAGCCTTTTTTCAGCAGTGGAGCGAAACATGGCCATCATGGCCCTCTTGTTAAATAACATGCCACAAATGTCAATTATTGCAATACAATGTCTCACTTGTAGCAACCATATCTCTACCTAAAAGGCAAAGGTCACTTTTAGAGGTCAAAGGTTAATTTTAGCAATAAAACTGCTTCAAAATACAGGAATTATTAGAAATTATTAGCGTATATGTATGGATTTTGAAGTGACTTGCACAAATGTAAACCATCATAAAATAAGCTTTGGCAAGTAAGACCAGTCTCCAAACCTCAATGGTCAAGGTCATAGGTCAAAGGTCAAATTTTTCCTTAAAATAGCTTTAAAATTCCTGGCTTAACAACTATTTGCCATTTATTTATGGATTTTAAAATATCTTGGAACAGCAATGATGCATTATAAAACAAGTATCGCATATACCACTTGTCTATCTACATTAAAGGTTAAGGTCCCTCTTAGAGTTTAAAGGTCAGATGTGGCCATTAAATATATTTTCCTGACTGTAGCTTTGCCATTCATCATGCTATTTTAAAATTTAAATACTTTTGACCTGCATAAAGAGACAGTATTGCCTATGTAATACCTGTCTCTTTACCTCAGAGGTCAATGTCAAAGGTTAAATTTGGCCATAAAAGAGCTTTTGCCATTTAAAAATAACTTTCAATTGGAAACTTATTGTCGCCGTATTGTTGCCTGTATCATCCCTCTTATTACTTCAAATGTCATTGTGCCTCTGAAAGCTAACAAGTTAAAAGTCATATGAAATATCTTGAACATGGATTTTTTTTCAACAAATTACATTCTTACTTATTCTGCCACATATATTCGAGGATCAGAAAAAAAGATATAAACTACTACCACATACATTTCAGGATCAGAAAAAAGAACTAACAGCTGAGAGCATCATGTTATGGGAGAAGATCACAGAGCTGTCATCAAGAGGCATTATAAAAATTGTTGACTTTGCTAAGAAGATTCCTGGATTCCTTGCTCTGAGCACTACAGATCAAATAACATTACTTAAGGCAGCTTGTTTAGAGATTATGGTAAGAATAACATTACAGAAGGCAGCTTGTTTAGAGATTATGATAAGAATTACATTACTTAAGGCAGCTTGTTTAGAGATTATGGTAAGAATTACATTTTTTTAGGCAGCTTGTTTAGAGATTATGGTACATTACTTAAGGCAGCTTGTTTAGAGATTATGGTAAGAATAACATTACTTAAGGCAGCTTGTTAAGATATTCAGGTAAGGATAACATTAGTTTAGGCAGCTTGTTTAGAGATTATGGTAAGAATCAAGTGTCTTTAGTGATATTTTGTTCAAGTGATTACTGTTTTTAGCTCACCTGAGCACAACGTGCTCATGGTGAGCTTTTGTGATCACCTTTTGTCTGTCGTCCGTTGTCCATCGTCCATCATGCGACGTCAACATTTGCCTTGTTCATTCTCTAGATGCCACATTTATTGTTCAATCTTCATGAAATTTGGTCAGAAGATTGGTTTCAATGATATCTTGGATTAGTTTGAAAATGGTGACGTTTGCTTGAAAAACATGACTGGATCTGGGCATTTTTAGCTCGACTATTATATATGAAATATATATGTGGAGCTATCCTACTCAAGTCGGCGTTAGCGTCTGCGTTAGCGTGCAAATGTTAAAGATTTCGTACTACCCCAATTATTTTCTTTGTCCCTTGACATATTGCTTTCATATTTTGCATACTTGTTTACCAACATGACCTCAACCTATAAACAACAGCAGACAACTCTATCAAGCATTTTGTCATAATTATGGCCCCTTTTCCACTTTGAATATGCAGCAAATGTTAAAGCTTTCGTACTACCCCATTTATTTTCATTGTCCCTTGAATATTGCTTTCATACTTTGCATAATTGTTTACCAACATACCAACATATTATTGATCACTCTACAGGTTTTTTTTTCCCACTTTTTGGGAAGGTAGCCCATGACTTTAGAATAGGGAATTTAATTGGCATTTTCATGAAATTGGGAAAATAAATTCATTAGCCTTTTTTTCACATGAAAAGTCCACTGATTAGCGAAATACTAAATTTGATATAACTCTTTATAGTCATTCAAATTAAAAGAACAAAATCATATAATACTGTGTTAGATGTAATTGAATTAAAATTGAGATAAAATACTCATTAGACACTTCTTTCTTAATTATTTTTTTATGTATTTTTTGGAAATTGGGAATTTTTTGCCACATTTTGGGAAAAAAGTATACTTTTTGGGATTGGGAACATAGCCGAAGTTAGGCTATAAAGTCTGGCCAAAAAAATCCCTGATCTATGTTAAAGTTTGCGTACTACCCAAAATATTTCCTATATCCTTTGACATATTGGTTTTTATATGTTGCATACTTGTTTACCAACATGACCCCAAGCTATAAACAAGAGCAGACAACTCTATCAAGCATTTTGTCATAATTATGGCCCCTTTTACACTTCGATAATTGAACAAATTGCCTAACTTCTTTATTTATGATCACATTTTATTATTACTTTGACAAAACAACACTTACCTGAATACCACAATGGATTCCACCCAAACAATACCCCACGCCCCTACCCAGAATCCCTCCCCCCCCAACCCCCCCCCCCAATTTTTTTTGTTGAAACATCATCTTATAAATTACCACACCCCACATTATACCCCCCTCTCACCCTCTCTCACCCCCACTCCCCATTTTTTTTTTAAACATCATCTTATAAATTACCCTATTCCACATTATACCCCCCTCTCACCCCCCTCCCCCCTCCACCCCCCCCCCCCCCTACCCCCCTCCAATTTTTTTTTGTTATTTCCTTTTTTGATTTTTGAAAGATCGTCTAATTAATTATTGAATATGAACATATGAACAATTTTCCCATGATGGCTTACGTTATACTGTCAAGCACTTGAATAGTCGAGCGTGCTGTCCTCTGACAGCTCTTGTTCCTTATATGGCTATATATAGCTATAGCAAAATCTTATTAACACTCTAGAGGCCACATTTATTGTCTGATCCTCATAAAACTTGGTCAGAAGATTCATCCCAATAATATCTTGGACGAGTTAAAAAATGATGACGGTTGGTTGAAAAACATGGCTGCCAGGGGGCGGGGCATTTTTCCTTATATGGCTATAGTAAAACCTTGTTAACACTCTAGACGCCACATTTATTTTCCGATTTTCGTGAAACTTGGTCAGAAGATTTATTCCAATAATATCTTGTTATCTCAGGTGAACGACTTTTGGCCTTTCAGGCCCTCTTGTTATTTCTATTCTTGTTATAATATGTAATGTAGATGCTTTTGTAAAGAATATGCATGTTATTGTCCCCTACCGGTTTCACCGGAGGGGACTTATGGTTTGTGCTCTGTGTGTCCTTCAGTACGTCAGTCCGTCAGTCTGTCAGTCCGTGAGTCTGTCCCACTTTTCTGGATCCTGCGATTACTTTCTTAAAGTTCTTAATATTTTTTCATGAAACTTGAAACATGGATAGATGGCAATAAGGACATTATGCACGGCATTTCATTTTGTTCCTACATAAAAAATTCTGGTTGCTATGGCAACAAATATAATAAAATAATTATATTTCTGACAATGGTGGAGCCGGTAGCGGACATATATTGCTTGGCAATAGTCTTGTTACAGAATTAATTCTCTTTAGTTAAGATTGGTTGTTAAAATAATCTGGCATCAAAGAGTTTCATTTGGTAAAATTGGTTGTTCAGAGTTGATGGTAAAAATGTGGTAACTTTATGGAAGCCATGTTGTTTTTGGGAATGATATAAGCAGCCCAATGGTGTGCCCTTATTTGAAAATTTGATGTAGAAAATGTCCACAATAAATTCTTTTGTTATGAAATTTTATCTCATTTAAAGTATATATATCCAGAACTGGGCATTATACTGTCTCCTGTGGACATCATCATTTTGATTAATTTTCGACAATCATTCTAAGGTTTCGTTTATTTCAAATATTGGCCAAAACTGTTATATAAACCTTACCTGTATTTATTAGTTGTAATGATAAATGGTGGATTACTTGAAAACAACAGTTCCTACTTAGCATGGAATTCAACAAAGCCAAAATTATTTGTATCTCCCACCAGAGTCAGATGGATATAGAATTGGCGTTGCCTGTCCGTTTGTCTGTCACAAAATTGTTTTTGGCAGTGGATATCAATTCAATGAATTTCCTTGTTTCCAGATTTTGAGATTGAGTTCGAGATATGACCAGGAAACAGACACAATGATCTTCAGTGGGGGTATGAAGGTGACACGGGAACAACTCGAGTCAGCCGGGTTTGGGTCATTAACGGCAACAATATTCAGGTTTGCAAGGTCATTGCGAGAAATGGAGGTGGACGAGACCGAACTGGCAGCACTGTGCTGCATCTGCCTTATTTCAGGAGGTTAGTTTTGAATCTAAATATTGAAGCTTGATTTAATAGAAAGCTTAAGGCTTATTGAAACACTCTGGAGGCTGTTTTGTGGGTAGAACCAGTACATGGTGTATGAGGGGGAGATCTCAAGAATGCTCCCACAGTGGGGATGGAACCCTTGACCTCCTGGTCGCTAGGCGGACACCATATCCATTACGCCACAATGACTGAGTTAAGTTTGATTAGGATTATCAGCCATTGTCCTGACTTGATTTGTTATGCTATGATTCAGTCTTACTATGAAGAAACTGGGTTTAACTCTTTCAGTGCTGGAACCGAATTTTGAAGGCCTTTGCAAACAGTTTTGATCCAAACTGTTTGCTATTCTTATAGTATTCTTTGAAAAAAAAATCTAAGAAAATGCTAATTTTAGAAATTCTGCAGACAACACTTTAGCAGACGACAAATTTCCCAGCATGCAAAGGGTTAATGCATGTGAATAGAGTGTCATCCCTGATTAGCCTTGACTGTCTGCACAGGCTGATCATGGTGCTGATCATGGTGACACTTTTCACTTTTATTGAATTTTCAAGTCTCTTCTTAATGAAAATCCAATTATAGGCGGAAAGTGTTGTACCTGATTAGCCTGTCCAGACTGCACAGGCTTTTCTGGGAAAACACTTTACACGCAGGAATTAAGCCCAGACTTCCCAGAACAAAGGTCAAATAAATCACCATTTTGGCTGTCTGGTTAGCGCCCAAGTTTCGAGCACATGCTTCTAACCTTGGCGACAAGTGTTCAATACACACTTGACTTTGGTTGATGGTCACCATCTTGAAGAGGCGAGGTTTGTGTTGGGTATCCCTTCTCCCCTTACAGCACCTGACCACACGATTAATTAATGTCTTTCAGTCAAAAATAATTCGATGGAAATTGAAGCAATAATTCTATATTTTTTTTTTTTAGTTTAGTAGGTTAACCCTTTCTCACTCAGAAGCAAAGTAAAAATGGCTATGTTCAAATAGCATAAAACCAGAACAGCCTGCGAGTAACTCGCAGTCTGTTCAGGTTTTATGCTGTTTTCTGCGATCAGTATCTTTAATAATTAAGCCTTAAAAACTTGAATCTAGTAAGAAAGGCCTTCAATTAAAATTAACTTTCTAAGGGACTACAAATGAGTGAAAACACGTATCTAAGTGGTTAAGGGTTAATTAATAGTGCTTAATTCAAAGCACACAAACACACAAAAGCTCTGTTTATTGAGTGTTTTATATGAAGTTAGAATATCACTTTTTATAACAGATTTTATTTAAAGTATTTGTTATTGTTTATGCAATGAAGGTAAATGAAAAAGGAAGATTATTTTAACATTCATGAACATTAGCGCAAATGCAAAAATTTGAATTTTCTACCTTTACAGTGATTTTATAAGCAAACTTTAATAATGCTGTCACTTTCTTCTTGAAAGCTTTGCTTATTTATTTTTAGTTTTACACAATTCATGAAAAGAAGCAGTCATAGAATAATTTCATTAAAAAGCATATCAAACTTTTGTCACGACAAAGAAAAAAATATGGAGTAGTACACAACAAAAAGAGAAAGAAAAGTACACAAATATTGTGCAATTGAGAGCATATTGTTTTCTTTTGCAGATCGTTCAGGTCTAGAGAACTCAGAGAAAGTAGATGAAATGCAGGAACCGATATTAGAGGCATTAAAACACTACGTGAAGTCACGTCGGAAAGAATGTCCTCAGATTTATGCTAAAATGTTGATGAAAATTACAGATCTCAGGAGTATAAGTGTAAAAGGTTGGTTGTAGTAGTATACAGTCTGCACAGACTATTCAGAAGTCTTTTATGCTGTAATTGAATAATTGTCCCCTTCCGGTGAAACCGGAGGGGACTTATGGTTTGCGCTCTGTGTGTCCGTCAGTCAGCAGTCTGTCACACTTTTCTGGATCCTGGGATAACTTTAACAGTTCTTAATATTTATTTTTCATGAAACTTGAAACATGGATAGATGGCAATATGGAGATTATGCAGGTCATTTCATTTTATCCTATGTCAAAAATTCTGGCTGCTATGGCAACAAATAAAAAAAAAATCTTACAATGGTGGAGTTTCACCAGTAGGGGACCATATTGCTTGACAATAGTCTTGTTAAAGGAAGTGTCTTGTTAGAAAAAATCAGTTTAGGCAGATTGGACTTTGCAGAGTGCACATGCTAACCTGGGGCAATGGACTTTGCAGAGTGCACATGCTAACCTGGGGCAATGGACTTTGCAGAGTGCACATGCTAACCTGGGGCAGTGGACTTTGCAGAGTGCACATGCTAACCTGGGGCAATGGACTTTGTAGAGTGCACATGCTAACCTAGGGCAATGGACTTTGCAGAGTGCACGTGCTAACCTGGGGCAGTGGACTTTGCAGAGTGCACATGCTAACCTGGGGCAGTGGACTTTGCAGAGTGCACATGCTAACCTGGGGCAATGGACTTTGCACAGTTCACATGCTAACCTGGGGCAATGGACTTTGCAGAGTGCACATGCTAACCTGGGGCAATGGACTTTGCAGAGTTCACATGCTAACCTGGGGCAGTGGACTTTGCAGAGTGCACATGCTAACCTGGAGCAATGGACTTTGCAGAGTGCACATGCTAACCTGGGGCAATGGACTTTGCAGAGTGCACATGCTAACCTGGGGCAATGGACTTTGCAGAGTGCACATGCTAACCTGGGGCAATGGACTTTGCAGAGTGCACATGCTAACCTGGGGCAATGGACTTTGCAGAGTGCACATGCTAACCTGGGGCAATGGACTTTGCAAAGTGCACATGCTAACCTGGGGCAACATTTTACACAAGTGCATTGAGCTCATAAACCCAAACGGCGGCTCATTAAAAAAATATATTGCCAGTTCAATTCCAATCTGTTGGCTGTAAATATGTTTTGTTTTAATGTTTTTAGGTAATTTCAAATTGATCAGAATTAAAACCAACTTGCAACTGAACTGCAATTTTAGATGAAAAAGCTTCCAGAGTTATTAACACCCAACTTTTGCATGTAACTAGATTTTGTCATAAAGTCTTGAATAAGAGGCTAACATAATGCAGCCTAATATAAGTGTGGTCTCATGCTCTTTTACAACGTTTATCCTTTCATATAACAGATTTTTATGCCCCCGGTAGGGTGGCATAAAGCAAATGAATTGTCCGTCAGTCCGTCCATCTGAAAACTTAAACATTGCCCATAACTTTTGCAATATTGCAGATAGCAACTTGATATTTGGCATGCATGTGTATCCCATGGAGCTGCACAATTTTTAGTGGTGAAAGGTCAAGGTCATCCTTAAAGGTCAATGGTTAAACAAAATCCAAGGGAAGTAACAAGCTTTAAAAGGAGATAATTCTATGTATCATTTGGCAGGTACAGATCATTTTTACAAGGGAAGTAATTTTTTTTTAGGGATATAATTAAAAAAAGAAACAAAAAAAGCGGTGCAATAGGGGGCATTGTGTTTCTTTCAAACACATCTCTTGTTTTAAACAGTTTTAGAGATATTTCTTCTATTTGTATTCAAATTAGTTAACTATTATCTTGCACATTTAATGTAAAAAAACAACCTCAATGTACAAAATAGACAAGAATAAGTTCAATTTTCCATATTACAAATGAAGCCGTTAACTGTAAACAAATGGGAACAAGAAACTGAGGCAATAACTAAATCTTAAATTTAATAAAATTGAAATTACAACCTAAATAATTCAAAGACCAACAACCGGAACAATATGATAATATTTGGATGATCCAATTGTTGGACATCTGCCTAAAAATTTGTTAAAACTTTGGTAATAAGTTTCAGAGATCTTTCTAGCAATAACTAGACACATTACTGTACAGACGCAAGGACATGCAGACAACAGCTACAATGAAAACTATACTTGTATCAGCGAAATTAGTTTCACATACCTGAAAGCTCAAATCCATCAAAATAAGAGATAAGATGGACAGACAAAGGATAGAAAATATGCTAGGAACTATTTGGAAGCATAATAATCTTTAATTTATTTATTTAAGCTCAGCTTTTTATGTCCCCCACTATAGTAGTGGGGGACATATTGTTTTTGCCCTGTCTGTTGGTCTGTTGGTTGGTCTGTTGGTTTGTGCCAACTTTAACATTTGCAATAACTTTTGCAATATTGAAGATAGCAACTTGATATTTGGCATGCATATGTATCTCATGGAGCTGCACATTTTGAGTGGTGAAAGGTCAAGGTCAAGGTCATCCTTCAAGGTAAAAGGTCAAATATATGGGTCCAAATCGCTCATTTAATGTACACTTTTGATATATTTCAATATTCAAGATAGCAACTTGATATTTGGCATGCTCATGGAGCTGCCTATTTTGAGTGGTGAAAGGTCAAGGTCATCCTTCAAGGTCAAAGGTCAAATATATGGGTCAGAATCGCTCATTTCATGTACACTTTTGCAATATTTCAATATTCAAGATAGCTACTTGATATTTGGTATGCATGTGTATCTCATGGAGCTGCACATTTTGAGTTGTGAAAGGTCAAGGTCATCCTTCAAGGTCAGAGGTCAAATATATGTGGCCAAAATCGCTCATTTGATGAGTATTTTTGCAATATTGAAGATAGCAACTTGATATTTGGCATGCATGTGTATCTCATGGAGCTGCACATTTTGAGTGGTGAAAGGTCAAGGTCATCCTTCAAGGTCAAATACATGGGTCAAAATTGCTCATGTAATGTCACTTCTGCAATATTGAAGCTAACAATTTTATATTTGACATGCATGTGTATCTCATGGAGCTGCACATTTTGAGTGGTGAAGGGTCAAGGTCAAGGTCATCCTCCAAGGTCAAACGTCATATACGGGGACATAGTGTTTCACAAACACATCTTTTTGTACATCATTTACCAAATCATATGTTTCTGTCCTAAGTTTTCATAGGTGTGATTTAACAACCACCCCAGGGGAGGAAAATGTCCTACCCCTAGCCTTTATAGGGTTCAACTAAACAATTCATTAGCATATAGATCAAGCAAAGCTAATAACTATTTCTAAAACTAGTTTTACATGGAAAGGGAGGAAATCAGCTAAAAGTTGGACAAATCACTTCCTGGAATAGGGCGAAGTAAGCTTTCTACATAGTAAATCACATGCAGATTTTTATTGCATCAGTTTTTTATTACAAAAAACTATGAAGTCTGTTTTTGTTCTAAAAAACTGAAAAAAATGTTGTTAGATTTATTGCAGACAATCAAATAACCTATGCAAAATCATTTTTTTACAATGAAAATTAGTTTTGTTGTTTTCTTTACAGCAATATCATCAGTAAGAGTCATGCCATCTTTAATGATATCTAGAAAAGAGTATAAAAATGTATTTCCTAATTGTTTTTTGCAGGGGCCGAGAGGGTGTTGCATTTGCGGTTGGAAATGCCCGGAGAGTTGCCTCCCTTGATCATTGAAATGTTAGATCGGACAGAGAATGTCTGCATCCCTTGACACTCGCCATCTTGCCCACGAGTAAATTCGCCTCTATCTTGGCTCATTTCAATTGCTACACGATGAACAAAACTTCAGGGATTTTTTGTGCATACAATTGTTTTTGGATCAAAGTTTCATCAACAAGTCATTTAGTGTTAAAGCTGTTGGGATGCAGTTGAAGTGCATCAGTTATTTTTTTATGGCAGTTAGCATTAGCAGCGGATTATTTTGTCTCTTTGCTTTTAAAATTGGCCATGATATACTTGGTTGCAAGAGAGTTAGAGATTATTGTTGACAAAAAAACTGTTCAAACACTTGCTGATGTTATGGTTATAATTAGAAAAACCAGCGGAGTATTTTGTGCAAGGGAGACTATTGAACCTCCACATGCTTTTCAAAGGGAAGTAACTTAATTGCCATGTGTATCAGTTATGTAATTGAAGCCTACATCATCAAGTTTGTTGCCATATGGGATGCCAGTGTTTTGGCTTAGGGTTGTGATCAATGATCAAATGACTGGAGTTCTCGATGCATTGGACCCTATTCACCAAATGAGACAATATTGGAAACATGGCAAAATATGGAGCAATGGTTTAGAGCACAGGAAAATTTGTGCGTTTATAGGGATGTTTTCACAGTTTAGGGTTCGAAAGACATTTATCTAGAAACACTTACAACCAGATATTGTACAACCAAAATATTTTGTCCAATAGGCTGGTGTATAATTGGGCTTTCAAAAAACTAACCAAAAGTAATCAACAGTCAGATTTCAGTTTCATAATTTTCTTTCACAGCCAAAACCTGTGGGACTGCACCATTTGTGAGACAATTTCACACAACTACACGATGATATTACCTGTGGCTTGTTAACTCATTTATTCTCGGTGAACACTATTATACTCATGCGTGCTTGTTTTTACTTTGTTTTAATGTAAGTGTGAATTACCAAATTTGAAAATTCAAACTAGACCAGTCAGTTTGTATTTTCTTTACAACTCTGTTAATGTAATGTCACTTTAATGTTGATTACAACAATGGTTTTGTATAGGTAAGTAATTGAAATTGATAATGGTATTATGGTGAATGTTAAGCTGATACAATATTCTAGTGTTTTACTGGTCTTATTGATATAATTTACCTTTTAGCAAATATAATTACTATTATCTCATAAAAAATTATAATACTTTGTATAAATGTATAACTTTGACGGAGGAACATTAATCATATCAAAATACTGGACTTAATGGTATTGAAATGCAAATTAAGCCATTACTGTATAGTATAATTTCTTACTTTGTTCATTTGTTTGGATTGCCACATATTTGCCAGTGTATATGTCTGAATTGAGCAGTGCTCTTAGAACAGGCCCAGAGGGCATGAGTGTCCAGTGTTGTATCAGAGTTTCCTCCTGTGCAATCTGAACAGGCAGACCTGGGGTGGTATTCCAGAAACATCTTAAGTCATTTCTTAAATAATTTCACTTAAGTTCAAAATTACAATGTTTTGTATTTCTTTACTAAATAAGGAAATATATGTGTTTTTGGTATTCCTAAAATAACATTGGCATAATGATGTTATTTAAATGTATATCTTAATGCCAATCGATTGCAATAGAAAATGAAACACTTAAGAAAATTTCCCAATTTAAGGATAATAATAAAATTTACCTTAAGATGCTTCTGGAATACGACCCCTGGGACCACACTTGACAAACATGCATTAAGCCCTGTTTTCCCAGAGACAGCCTAAAATGTTCTCTAATAAGATTTGTATTAAGCAGTAGATATTGTGAGCTAGGATGTTTCACAATTCATGAAAGTCCGTGAGTGAACTCTTCTTTCTTAACTTTATTTTTGGAAAATTTGCTGTGCAATTTACATTAGATAATTATTAGTTCAAACTTGTTGTTCTTTTATAGACAAAAGTTGAGAAATGATTGAACATGCTTATTGGGTATTACTATTTAAGGCAAAGCATTCTTTCTTCAGATTTCATGGAGCCACATATTCCCCAGAAGATTTGGTCTATTTGATAAACATATGGTACAAGCCATGTGGAACGGCAAAATTAAATGCTTCATTATTTTGTTAATTTGATTTTGAAAAGTTCATAGTTTGAATATTTTGACATAGTAACATATTTGTAAGCTCAACTGTCACAAAGTGACATGGTGAGCTTATGTGACCGTGTGATGTCCGGCATCCGTATGTGCGTGTGTCCATGCGTGCGTGTGTCCGTCAACAATTTGTTTATGTAGACATTAGAGGTAACAGTTTTCATCCAATCTTTATGAAATTTGGTCAGAATGTTTATATTGATAAACTCTGGGTTGGGATTGTATTTGGGTCATCTGGGGTCAAAAACTAGGTCACTAGGTAAAAAACTAGGTCAAATAATAGAAAAACCTTGTGTAGACAATAGAGGTCGCAGTTTTCATCCAATCTTTCTGAAATTTGGTCAGAATGTTTATTTTGATGAAATCTAGGTTGGGATTGTATTTGGGTCCTTTTGGGGGTCAAAAACTAGGTCAAAAATTAGGTCAAATAATAGAAAAACCTTGCGTAGACAGTAGAGGTCACAGTTTTCATCCAATCTTTGTGAGATTTGGTCAGAATGTTTATCTTGATGAAATCTGGGTTGGGATTGTATTTGGTTAGTCAGGTGAGCGATTCAGGGCCATCATGGCCCTCTTGTTTTGAATAATAGTGCCTCTTGTTTGCAGTACCTTAATTAAAGCACACGTTTTTGGTATACGAAAATTGGAACAAGTGTTCAGTGTGTGCTTTTATCAACCTTAAATGTAAATACAATAAAAAAATAATAACCAAATACAGTAAGGTTGCAACCATTATTGTTTGAACAAATATATTATAGGCTCTTTTGAATTTGTTCTTTTATTACAAATGTATATGCATATTTCACACTTAATTTTTGTGTTAAAAAGGCCTTTGGTTAAGTGTATGTATTCAATTTGATTAACTAAACCATGCTGATATTTTCCTACATTTTGACACAGATCAAAATCTTAGTATTTGTTCCTTACTTGTTATGTTTTATATTCAGTTATGTTCTGATGGCTTCCATGTGAACATGGAAAATGTATCAAAACGCTCCCGTGAAACACTCTGGTCAACTGGTCAAGTATTATGCCAAAATCAACAATATATCATGGTCTTAATTTAATTAATGAATGCAAACATGGGAATACATTTTTGGTCACTGCACATTTCTCTCCATATCTTAAACTACTTTTTGCATAATTAACCTGCGCCTAGTATGGCATGTGAAGCAATCATTAATATTCAGGCATGATTTGATTCATTAAATCTTAATTATGTACTGTTTTCTAAAATCAACATGATTTATACTTTAAGGACATACTTGTTAAGATTGAAAAACTGTTTTGTCTGTGTACAGTTTTGGCCATTTAAAAAAAAAACAGAAAAAAAGATAACAGTTTTTGTGAAATTTTCTCTGTCATATTTTATAAGAAGTTAATGGTTTTTAATATCTGGCATATTTATTGAGTGATATACTATATATTTTTTTATAAAAAAAATACAATGGTGAACAACAAATAAATATTTGATGGAATTTAGGGATTTTGAAACACTGATCTGTAAACAATCTTTGAAGCAAAGGCCATTCTCTGAATTGGCACTTCGTTAATTATGCCATTGGTTTAAACTTGCAAATGTTTAAACTCAGAATGAACTTGTTTGATTTCAAATTTAAGATTGAGACAGCGTTAAGATTGTATTATTAGTGTTAGGGAGTCCTTTCATTCGGAAATATTTCAACCAATAACTTCTGAACATATTACAGTATTGTTGCAAAAGATTGTTACATTATTCCACATGATTTGATGAAATGTTATTTCTCTTCCTTTCAAATGTTTGACATTCAGACACGCACTGTGCTCAATTATTGCATTTGCTTTCATGTTTACATTGATGCATCCTATACAAGTATATTGTTTTTCATGTTAAACTAATTGACTTTGTTATGTCACTTTTATAGTGGCTCAAACCAATTCTACCTCAGCATTGTTACCTATTTCATGTTCCATTCCAAACACTATCACCATCAGATGTTACTGATTGCTTTTTCTGTAATTGATAAATAATTATTGTGTCTTAAGAGACTTTACGCCATCTTTTGCAAGATTGTGTGAATAAATATTTCAGAATTAAATTTCTCAAAATATAAGCATAATATTGTCATAGCATTTAACTAAGAATATATCAAATAGGTTTTTAATTTGTACTTAAAATGTCAATTGTGTTCTTCTATTTTCCAAAAACGTTTGCAATTCAACATGTCTTTTTTTAAATAAATCAATTGCCTATTCAATATTAATATCCAAAATATTAATAAATTAATGCATAAATTTTACAAGCATGATGTGCAGTAGACATGTGTTTAAAGCGAGTATATACGATATAAAGATCAGTATTTTTATGCTCCCTCAAAATTTATTTTGTGGGGGAGCATATAGTCGCCGCTTTATCTGTCCGTCTGTGTGTCCGTCCATCCATGCACAATTTTTGTCCGGGCTATTCCTCAGCAACTAATGACTGGAATTCAATGAAACTTTATGGGAAGCTTCACTACCAAGAGGAAATGTGCATATTATCAGCGGTTCTGGTCGGATGATATTTCACATAGTTATGGCCATTAAAAATTTTCTATAAAAAATTCTTGCCCCCCCAACTACTGTGCCCTCAAGACGTTTCCTTTTATCTGAATATATAGTGCAATATTGTGACAAAAAAACACCTTTGGGGAGCATCAACCGTCTCTGACGGTTTCTTGTATTAGCTCATCTGAGCACAATATGCTGAGCATTTGTGATTGCTTTTAGTTTGTGTCCAGTCTCAACATTTGCCTTTTGCACACTCTTACATTACACATTAATTGACCAATCTTCATTAAACTTGCTAAATACTGTGTTGTTAATGATAATCTTAGGTGATTATAAAACTGGGTCACGTGGGATCAAAAATTCTGTAACTAGATCAAATTAAACAGAAAGCTTGTGAACACTAAAGGTTGCATGTATTGCCTAATCTTAAGGAAACTGTCAGAATATTAGTCTTCGTTGAGTTTAAAAATTGTTAGATCTGTTGAAAATCATGGCTGCCAGTGCAGTTTTCTTTATATGGCTGAACAATCTAGGGGTTACATTAATGCCAAATCTTCATGAAACTTGGTTGGAACATTTGTTCCATTGATGTATTGGCTGAGTTTGAAAAGAACTCCAGTATGTAATTGTTGCCAGGGACTGGCTTGTTTAAATTATGTGGCTGATAAAACTTTAGAACACTCTGGAAGTGGAATGTTTGTTGCAAAATCAATAATAAACTTGCTCAGAACATTTTTTCTTATGATATTTAGGCTGAGTTCATAATGTCCATTGATTAATATGGACACCAGGGGGCATGGGTGTTTTCCTTACATGGCTGTAGTAAAACATTGTGAAAAGAAGGTCACATATATCGCCCAATCATCATGCAAGTTGCTCAGAAAATTGTCCCTATGATGTTTGGACTTCGTTCGAAACTGGGTCACATTGGTGCAAAACTTGGTCACAAGGTCAGTTGGACTTAACAGCTTGTAAACACTCTAGTGGTCGCATTTATTTCTTATTCTTTATGAAACTTAGTCAGAATATTTGTCCAAATATTTCAATTAAGTTCAAAGCTGGGTCACGAGTATTCGAAGACAGTAAAAACAGTGAAGGTACAACATGTTGTTTGTAAGTTAATAACTTTCTCGCTTTCAAATAGACAATTATTTGCAATTGTGTAAAAAATTGGAACCACTTCATATGAAAGTGTTCCATTAAATTATTTTTTTATCACTTACAAATATATTTAGATCGTATATACTCGCTTTAAAATGTTTAAAGAAAATCAAACCAGTTTCCACAAAATTATGTCTGTCTGATGATATGCTGACTATGATTTACTGCTTATAAAACATAGGGAACTTTTAATCGATTGTGTTACTGTTTGTGACTTTTTAATATTTTGCGTGAATGCTGTTTATCGGAAGTGATATATTTTCGTTGTTATGTTGTACATTACATACAATAAGAATGACATGACTGCCTATAATAAAACCAATACTGATACATATTGCAATTTGTGTTGTTCTTGTTCAAACGATACAGCTGTCATAAGCCATCGTGCTTGACTACTATTCCGCTTATAATGTACTTTTTCTCTCAGTCGCCTGATAAAATGACCTTAAAGACGTATCTGAGTGTGATTGATTGATTGATTTTATTTGGTAAACATATGAACATTAAATAGTTACTACATAATGCAGACAATATAAAATATATTATCACAGCAATATACATAGCAAACCATGGAATGCACACACAATACCAAGGATAACACAAAAAAGAGAAAAATGATTTTCACTTATTTCCATTGTGGTCCTTGTTATTGGTGGCAGTAACCATGAAACAGTCATGTATTAGATTTTAATAATGTATATGTATCAAATATGTATTGTTTAATAAAGTATATTACTGATTAAGAATGAATAAATATAATCACATGTTCATTATTATCACAAAAGTTGCATAAGAAAGTTACACACTGCATAGGTAGTTAATAATTACACTTTGTAGCATACTATAAGTTAAAGAATAATTATGAGATCCTTGCATCTTATTGATCATAAGACTTAAAAATGTATCACAGTATTTTAACAGAACATACAATTCATAATAAAAATTATACTATAAAAAGCTATAAAGACTCTAAAAGCTGTTTCTTGATGGCACCCTTGAAATTGTTAGGTTTAGGTACATCCCTGATGTTTTGAGGAAGATTGTTCCATAAACAGATACCATTATATGTAAATGTTTTAGAACCAAAACTTCCTTCTCTTGGTTTGGAAAAACGACCAGAGTCTTCAAATGTAAAATTTTCAGCAAAATGATCAGATTCTGGCTGAGCTACCATATTAGACCTAGTACAATGATTATGTACGCCAGACACTGGCTTAAAATTCTCACCCATATACTCTGGTGCAAGGCCATTTTTAATCCTATGTACATGACAAAGTATGATCTGTTCTACTCTTTTTGAAACAGGCAGCCAACCTAAATGTGAAAACTGTTCTGGACCAACATGTGATCTGTTATCCATATTCAGAACAAACCTAATCATCTTGTTTTGTGTAGTTTGAAGCCTATTTTTAAGTGTGAAGTAGTTACATATGAATATGAACACTTAGTTAACTATGAACATTCATAAAATACAACAAGGTACAGTACAATGAGCGTTTTCCAATAAATGTAAATTTAAATCATTAGTATATCTGTTTGTTTTTCGAAGCATACACACGAGTACAATTATGATAAAATGCCGATCTGCGCCATGTGCCCGTTCAGTGTTCATACCTTATCGCGAAGACCTTCATTTAAGGTTCATGCGAAGATCTTATAAATTATACAGGTACATGTATGCACTTTTTGCACGTCAGTCTGAACTTTACTAAAACGGAGTATATTTTCTGCTTCAAGGCGTCATGGTAAATGGTTGGACTCGGCGAGTGACCACAGAGAATGCTCAAGTAGTTAAAATTGAAAGTCTGTTGTATGACGTGGGGTTGTTGAATTAAAACTTTAATCATAGTCTTACCCAGACGCAGATGCTGACTCTGAGAAATGGAAACATGACTTATTGATATTTCTAAGCAACGTCAGTGGAGTAAGCCTAAGTCTCAATATACGAATGATATATAGGTTGCCTGGTTAATGAATAAAAATACTCGAATACATTTTAGATAAAGGTCTTTTTCGGCACACAGAACTCAAAAGTTATCTATGAGTGTAATTGAGTTTTTGTTTACTAGACTAATTGGAAAAAAGTAGGATTAGACAAACCAAGTGGCCGATAATCTTAATAAATCTTTATGACATAGAAGAACAACATATTTGTGCCGAGTTTGTGACGTAGCTTATGGAACTCATTATAGTATTACGCCTTGAAACACCAACGCGACGTTAATAAGTGATATGTTTAACTTAACGCAGCTCCAATATATAATTTCGCTTTCGATACCAGATATCTGTCTTTTCGAAAGAACGTTGTAAATTGCTTTGATGATAAAAAGTGTGTGAGATTTATGTTGTTATTGATTGTCATTGAATAATTCTATGCATCTTTTTCACAATTTTTCATTAGCTTTCTTAAATGTCACGTATGCTGTAATCACCCTTTTGGTCAAAACAGGAAATCGCACATGTTTTCAATATTGAAACAGCAACGGCTCATTTGATTTTCAATCTTAATATTAGATAAAGCACTTCGTCATGGCTATCTACAATTGAACCTCTACTCACAGACAGACTTATCGGGAAGGCAGTCGGACATTCCTATTAATACTTGAAGTCGTGCTATAATAACTAGAGTCATTTCAAACGCGAAACTTATCGCATCTTTGAACATCACGAGCTGACCTACCAGGTATGCGGTTATTGTTCGTCTTATGTTAAATTGTGCATAGAAGTAACGGTAGAAACTGAGGATTTTGTTAAATTGTGCATAGAAGTAACGGTAGAAACTGAGGATTTTGTTTTTTAAATAGTTGTGGGAACAAAAACATTTACAGCAAAAGTACAAGGGCAAAACGACGCGTTAAAACATGGTATGCTAAAAACCTAACAATCCATTTTTGTTGTTGATTTACGGATTGCTGCCCTCAAGCATTAGGATCACCCAATTAAACTTTGTATTCAAGTTTTCAAGAAGGCACCTGTGAATGATGTGCGTGTTTCTTGTTCGTTTTTTTTTTCTCGCTCGCGGTATATTCATGGGCTATTGTGTTGTTTAAAAGTATTGTTATAGAGACAGACAAAAAACATTCTGATATAAGAATTGTGCAATGAAAATATGATGGGATTTTTTTCTAATAAAATCGTTCGAAATAGAAACAAAATGGAATATTGCATCATAAATAAATACAAAATCACATAACTGATTCATTTTGACGACGGAATTTACAACGACGAAATCACGAAATTGTATTGAATTTTCATAAATAACAGTACAGTTTACATTTGTGTTCACGAACGAATTGGTACGTTTTTTTTTAAATATTAAACTTGAACAGTTTAAATATATTATTATCAGAACGTGATCCATGTTTAAATAATTAAATTGATCAATACCATTTCCATTGATTTGAGAATTGCCCAAACAAGACCAATAGTTTCGCTACGTCTATAACACATTGTTATGATTTGTACAGATTCCAGGCGTAACATTTTCTAATTCTTGAAAATCAAACCTAGGGATATTTGATATCCCTGACGCCATTACAAATTGCGTGATTTTACATAGTGATTTTATATTTCCATTTTTTTTCACTGAAAACCGTTATTAACGACCACTTGTGGATAAAACTGCACGGATGTTTATAAATAAAACAAAGACAAACTTTAATAATTCCATACTTGTGACGTCAGTGTGGTACCGCTATGCTGACAACCGCTACGAGGAGTTTGTGTAAAATTCTGAGAGCGTGGCGATAGAAATATAAATGCAACTATAAATGCTAATTAAGATGACATTCTTTTTTGTAATAACCGGTAAGCACAGATCGTGATAACATCTTTTCTATTTATTATAGGATGGTGGTCGTTGCAGTTCAACAAATTGTCACCTTCTTGCTGGTCCTGTCGGCTGAGGCTTTCATATTTGGTATAGTGCTTTCAATCATATTTGCAACCCTCGTGCTGTCCTCGAATTATACACTTTGTCTCTCTTTCACATATTTTGTAATCTGTAATAGTGCTGTAATATCGTTTTTGCTCAATAAGACAATATTCACTCACTTGAATTTTGTTAGCAATCTTTTTTCCTGCATGCGATCCAATTGGTAAATTTAGTGTAAATTAAACAATAACACATTATACAGAAATCATATAATAAATAAATTTATTAAAGAACGAAACGAAACAGAAGTTAACAAGCACTTTTCGACATATACAATATATGTTTTGGATATTATATGGTTAGTGGAAACCTATGGCGTATTGAGCCTTACTTAATAATACTTGAGGATATTCATGTCAATTGTTGGCTTCATTTATTACAGAATCAGATGCTTGCAATCGATATCATGACTATGCAGGTAAAATTGATGTTAAAGGGGCCTTTTCACAGATTTTGGCATTTTTTAACTTATTCATTAAATGCTTTATATTGATAAATGTAAACATTGGATCGTAAAAGCACCAGTAACAAATCAAGAATAAAATTAAAAAAGGAAAAGAACATTGCCCGGAGCAGGTTTCGAACCAGTGACCCATGGAGTCCTGCCAGAGTGCAGAAGTAAAAACGCTTTAGCCTACTGAGCTATTCCGCCGAGTACACATTCTTGACGTATTTTATACCTTATATAAGCAATCTTCGTAGTTTCACAAAATTTAACGACAAAAACAGAACTCTCCAAATTATTCAATCGTTTCGCGTTGCAACGCTTTATAATTTTTAGGTTTTAAAATCGTCAAAAGATGCAAATAATGGCTATATTAGAGCATGGTAAATGTTCAGTATTACTGTTTCCTCACAAATATCAAAACTAAAACGAAAATTTGCGGATCTGAAACAACTTTTTTCAATTTTGTCAATTTACCAAAGCGTGAAAAGATCCCTTTAATATCTACTAAAGCGATATACATATATTGCTATATTCAATTTACCGTTCGTCCGTGGTTGGGACATTCATACCACCGTCTTAGCCCTGTAACCCATCCGGAATTCAATTGATTAATTTGACGTTAACATAGACTTAAATATAATGGTTTAAATAATTTCACCCCAAATCATAAGAATAAAAACAATAACACGTACCGAACAAGAGAACCAATAAAGCTCAAACAAATGCTAAGAATGGGCACTGCAAATTGTGATACCAGAACAACTGATGGAACAATCTTGATGTTCAACAGACATTTTAACATGTCGAGTATCGAGGGACCAGCCTAAAGAAACAGCAATTTTTTGTAACATATATATGTATAAACTTTAACCCAATTGCAATTTGTTCACAATATTTGTAGAAGTCCAGTTTACAGTGTCGTGCCGATATCCATATGCAAGTTTTAGTCATTGCAGTTTCGAAGTATGTTATCTTTGTATAGTCAGAGCATATATACAGTAAAACATTACAAACTCGTTTATTTCTGTATTGCAGACTTAATTAGCCTGGCTCATGTTGAAAATTGTCTCAGTGTTGATCAAGGTTGGTATAAATCTTTGATACTTTACCCAGCTGGTTTTGTTTTCCATCGTTTCCGATCGAAACACGCCGAAACACATGAATTTTAATTATAACAAATCTTTTTGTAACGCTTCCACTGTGCAGAAATTCATGCCGTACAATTCTTTACTTGTACAATTGTGCAACAGTGATTGCTGTTAAAGATATAACTCATCGATATATCATAGGCTATCATAGTTAAATGCAAATAATATTTAAATGCACGTTTTGTTTGTCGACTTCAAAGTACAAACAACTCCACACGATTTAGTTCTTGGAAGCGTTAAGATGGATCAAGTTAAAAAACGCTATTCTGTGAATTTGATTTTCAGTATTTAGTAAACTGAAGCGTCTTGGCGACTTTCAAAACCAAGACTGTTTTAGACACGTTCTAAACCAAATGGGAGGTGAGTCACTTATCGGCTGATGCAGGTACCTATTAATGTTGCAGGACACATAATAAAATACAGTCTCTGTATAATTATTGTCATTAGATCTTATGATAAACAAAACATTGCGTTAGTTGTAATATAAAAATAAACAAATCGTAATTTATATGTTTTGAGCAAGCAATATCTTATTCACACCAAATTTGTATTATTTTATATATAACTATTTTACCTTTTTATGCGTTTTGTGAACATGAGATAACTAAAGCTTTTCAAGAAAACAATATTTCGAAGAAATGGTCTTATCCTTTAGACAGATACGGTGTTTCGGTCAGTATACCCGAAGATTGCCAATGTAACGGCACCAACACCTTGCTAACGTATGAATATCACGTGATTCAAGGTAAGTACTTCAAGTAAGTTATATAATGTTTTAATTCAAAGAACTGTTGGTACGTTTGACTTCCATATAAATAAAAAAAAAATTAATTAAAAAGTAAACATCAAATACAAATCAAGTGCCTTATGTATGCATAAAATCGTCAATTGTTGAATTGTTTATAACGTAAAGCCCAATTTATAAACAGAGTAGATAACATTCTTAAAACATATATATTCGTGGATATAATTTTAGAGCAGTGCATATATATATTAATGTAAATTATGATACTAACATTAGATTAAAATAACATTTCTCATATGCTTAAACATGGTTTACTCATTCAGGGACAGTGTTTGCATGATATGAATATGAAACAATTAATTCAACACACCAGTCCTGGATGTCTTTAATTAAAGGTGTCATATGTGTATGTTTATGAAAAAAAGTCGAAGCAATGGTACTAGTCAATACAACGCTAATGACGTGTAGGATAAACATATCCTCTACGAGCGAATAGCACGGAACACAAGCGATATCATTTGAATTTGGCGTTATATTAAACATGTTTACGTTCCAGGGACGGCAGACTATAGACATTACTGCATGGAACATGACCTACACTACAGAGGTAAACTAATTTTTTTTTTTCAACAAACGGTTTAGTATGCATTAATAATTATTAAGTAAGTTGAGTTATTTCATTTTTTAATTACAAGTAAACTATGCATGAATAGTTTAAACAAGCTTATTCGTGAATCAGGTGGCATAATTCGAAATGCCTTTTGATTTAACATGAATAAAGTTGCGTTTCTAAATATCTAATATCACCGCTAAAGCAAAATATTTGCTGTTTTCTTACGTAATTAACTATTTTTTTCCAGCACTGTTTGATGCATTTTTCAAAGATAACGGGAATCTAGCACCAGCTTGTCGATCGCATCATTCGGGTATATTTTTTCTGATTAAAAGATTGATTTTCGATTAATTTACAACACTTCTTTAACATATTCATTGTTTATCCTCGATACAAACAACCCACAATTGTGTTACGATGATTTACTACTATTGGCTAAAAAATATGCATGCATATGATGTGTGCGTAAAACAGGTATTTTGATATGCTTGACGTAATTTCAAACGAATTAGCGTCATAACTTCATGTACAAATATAGGTTAAAGAGGTTAATATTTACTAAGAAAATCTAATTTTTTAATTTTTAGCTCACCTGAGCACAATGTGCTCATGGTGAGCTTTTGTGATCACCTTTTGTCCGTCGTCCGTGGTCCGTCGTCCGTTGTGCGACGTCAACATTTGCCTTGTTCACTCTCTAGAGGCCACATTTATTGTCCAATCTTCATGAAATTTGATCAGAAGATTGGTCTTAATGATATCTTGGATGAGTTCGAAAATGCTTACGTTTGCTTGAAAAACATGGCTGCCAAGGGGCGGGGCATTTTTCCTTATATGGCTATAGTAAAATCTTGTTAACACTCTAGAGACCACATTTATTGCCCAATCTTCATGAAATTTGGTCAGAAGATTAATCCCAATAATATCTTGGACGAGTTCGAAAATGATGCCGGTGGGTTGAAAAACATGGCCGCAAGGGGGCGGGGCATTTTTCCTTATATGGCTATAGTAAAGCCTTGTTAACACTCTAGAGGCCACATTTATTGTCCAATCTTCATGAAACTTGCTCAGATGATTTGTCACAATGATATCTTGGATAAGTTAAAAAATGGTAGCCTTTGCTTGCAAAAACATGGCTGCCAAGGGGCGGGGCATTTTTCCTTATATGGCTATATATGGCTATATTAAAATCTTGTTAACACTCTAGAGGCAACATTTATTGTTCGATATTCATGAAACTTGGTCAGAACATTCATCCCAATGATATCTTGGACGAGTTTGAAAATGATGCCGGTTGGTTGAAAAACATGGCCGCATGGGGGCGGGGCATTTTTTCATATATGACTATAGTAAAACCTTGTTAAAACTCTAGTTATGTAATAAAGTGCTGCTTTAATGTATTCTTACAATGAAGACAATATTAAGTTATATCCTTCCTATTTTGCATATTAAACTTGCAATAATTTATAGATTCTTAAAATTAAATAACACCATTAATTCATAACCCCTTTAAAATTATTTATTTAATTCAGTTGCCCAATCTTCATGAACTTTGGTCAGAACATTTGTTTCCTGTGTAGTAAAGTTATTATTATGTACCATTAACTGTATTATTTAATTTTTCATAACACAGAATTTTCATAATTAACATAACTGTTTAGTCATTATTACTTATGGTAAGCCTATCAACTAAGAGATAGCTGAAAGAAAAACAACATGTACACAATTTTGCAGTATCTATCTCCCTTGTTTAACCTGCTGAGTCATGTTTCCCAATCTATTTTTTCTTCTGCTCTAGAATTTGTTAGATCCCTTGGTTTCAAAGAACTTAAGGGTAAATACTTCAAAATGCATATTTTTCTAGTATAATTTACAACACTTCTTTAACATATTCATTGTTTATCCTCGATACAAACAACCCATAACTGTGTTACGATGATTTACTACTATTGGCTAAAAAATATGCATGCATATGATGTGTGCGTAAAACAGGTATTTTGATATGCTTGACGTAATTTCAAACGAATTAGCGTCATAACTTCATGTACAAATATAGATTAAAGAGGTTAATATTTACTAAGAAAATAAGAAAATCTCATTTTTTATTTTTAGCTCACCTGAGCACAATGTGCTCATGGTGAGCTTTTGTGATCACCTTTGTCCGTCGTCCGTGGTCCGTCGTCCGTTGTGCGACGTCAACATTTGCCTTGTTCACTCTCTAGAGGCCACATTTATTTCCAATCTTCATGAAATTTCATCAGAAGATTGGTCTTAATGATATCTTGGATGAGTTCGAAAATGCTTACGTTTGCTTGAAAACATGGCTGCCAAGGGGCGGGGCTTTTTTCCTTATATGGCTATATTACAATCTTGTTAACACTATAGAGACCACATTTATTGCCCAATCTTCATGAAATTTGGTCAGAAGATTAATCCCAATAATATCTTGGACGAGTTCGAAAATGACGCCGGTGGGTTGAAAAACATGGCCGCCAGGGGGCGGGGCATTTTTCCTTATATGGCTATAGTAAAGCCTTGTCAACACGCTAGAGGCCACATTTATTGTCCAGTCTTCATGAAACTTGCTCAGATGATTTGTCCCAATGATATCTTGGATAAGTTCAAAAATGGTAGCCTTTTGTCCGTCGTCGTCCGTGGTCCGTCGTCCGTTGTGCGACGTCAACATTTGCCTTGTTCACTCTCTAGAGGCCACATTTATTGTCCAATCTTCATGAAATTTGATGAGAAGATTGGTCTTAATAATATCTTGGATGAGTTCGAAAATGGTTATGTTTGCTTGAAAAACATGGCTTCCATGGGGCGGGGCATTTTTCCTCATATGGCTATAGTAAAATCTTGTTAACACTCTAGAGACCACATTTATTGCCCAATCTTCATGAAATTTGGTCAGAAGATTAATCCTAATAATATCTTGGACGAGTTCGAAAATGATGCCGGTAGGTTGAAAAGCATGGCCGCAAGGGGGCGGGGCATTTTTCCTTATATGGCTATAGTAAAGCCTTGTTAACACTCTAGAGGCCACATTTATTGTCCAATCTTCATTAAACTTGCTCAGATGATTTGTCCCAATGATATCTTGGATAAGTTCAAAAATGGTAGCCTTTGCTTGAAAAACATGGCTGCCAAGGGGCGGGGCATTTTTCCTTATATGGCTATATATGGCTATATTAAAATCTTGTTAACGCTCTAGAGTCCACATTTATTGTTCGATCTTCATGAAACTTCGTCAGAGCATTCATCCCAATGATATCTTGGACGAGTTTGAAAATGTTGCCGGTTGGTTGAAAAACATGGCCGCTTGGGGGCGGGGCATTTTTTCATATATGACTATAGTAAAACCTTGTTAACACTCTAGTTATGTAATAAAGTGCTTCTTTAATGTATTCTTACAATGAAGACAATGTAAAGTTATATCATTCCTATTTTGCATATTAAACTTGCAATAATTTATAGATTCTTAAAATTAAATAACACCATTAATTCATAACCCCTTTAAAATTATTTATTCATTTCAGTTGCCCAATCTTCATGAACTTTGGTCAGAACATTTGTTTCCTGTGTAGTAAAGTTTGGTTTTATTATGTCATTATTATGTACCATTCACTGTATTATTTAATTTTTCATGACACAGAATTTTCATAATTAACATAACTGTTTAGTCATTATTACTTATGGTAAGCCTATCAACTAAGAGATAGCTGAAAGAAAGACAACATGTACACAATTTTGCAGTATCTATCTCACTTGTTTAACCTGCTGAGTCATGTTTCCCAATCTATTTTTCGGCGTAAGCTGTATTAAGCCAGCTTTTCACCCTGACTTGACCTTTGTAAGTGTCCAATAATATTCAAATAAAATTTCCCGCGGCTAGGTACGAATGAATACACTTCATTTATTCCATTGGCTGATTCGAGTATAACACCAGAACATTGGAAACATATCCGCGTCTTTGTAACACTGTTTTACTGCATGAAACAATTTTATCTCTAGTGAAAAGGCTCAATAGAAAGAACAGTTTTACAATCAATTTTCGACATAAATACAGTTTGTGCGTTCACCTTTTATTTTCAGAGAATTACCAGCGCAAAAGCGTTTATACTAAAGGCTATATTCTCATATTTAGTACTTACTTGCATTGCATTTCAACCCGCGAGGTTTCGGGTCAATTTGCGGCCAGTGTGTGAAAGTCAGAGTTTATATACAGTTCATCACCGCAGTTCGCAGAAGGGGTTGCGATCTTTTCATTGAAGGAAAAAATTGGAATCTATGCTATTTTTGTCTGATGGAGTAAATAGTTCGTTTAGTCGCTTTGTCGATATATCAATATTCTAGGCACAGCTGTTGCCTTGGTCGTGTACAGTTGGCGTAAACAAGTCGTCGTTTCAGCAGCAGAATTGTTACCTAACTTTAATGCATTGCATTCCAATCCGCAAGGTATCAAGGTCAGTTTGCGGTCAGTTGCAGAAATCTTTTTTTTTATATTCAATATCATACATACAATGTAAACATGTATATGATCATACAACATAGTGATTGTACAAAAGCAATAAAGTTCAGACATGTTGTACAAGATATGCTAATATATATATATATTTTAGAGAGAAAAAAAAAGAACAGCAGAGGAATAGTTATGAAAAATGATGAGTTGTATAAAGTCGGAAGAAAGCATACTGGACTTGTGTGTTTTGTTGTATATTCACAATGATCTTGTCAGATTGAAAAATAAAAATAAAAACATAAACAAAACTATTTCTGAGAGATAAACTAACATGAGAGTGAAATGTATATAAGTGGACAAAATATTATGAGAATTTAATCCGATCCCATTTTTGTTCAAAGATTTGTAATTTGTCATTACCTGAGGGCTATTTCTTTCTCAATCTGGATTTTTAGTTTGAGACTATGGACAAAACAATTAAAATTTGGTACTTGTTTTTTGTACTTCATGTTTAAGATAAAATATTTCACCAATATAACCATAAAATTCACAATATTATTATAGTCTATTGATTTCGATGAGTTAATTCCGAAACTTACATTTAAGAAAGATAGTTTAACGTTTAGTTGATGTTGTTCAAGAAAAGATATTAATTGATTCCAAATCGGCTGGATGTGTTTGCACTCCCAAAATAGATGTTCTATAGTTTCAATGTTTTCACTGCAGAAGTCACACAGATTTGAGTTAGATAATTTGCATTTGAAGAGATATTTATTTGTAGCTATAATTCTATGGATGTATTTATATTGAAAATTTCTCAGTGTGCTTTCAATAGTTGCTTTATATGGCATGGTAAATATGTGTTTCCAATTAAGTTCATTTTCTCCAAAAAGGGCTTGCCATTTATTTTGGATTTTTGAGTTTTCTGTAGGGTTTTTAATTTGTAGTGTGTAAAATATTTTATTAGTTTTGTTTTTTCTTCCAAGTATGTTTTCTACAAATGTTGTTTGCGTACATGGTGTATTATTTGTATTGATTTCAGATTTAATATGTATGGGTATGCTTTTGATTAGTGTGTAGTACTTCAGAAAATTATTTGAAGGTATTCCGTATATGTAGCATATATTTTCAAAAGAGTAGAAATCCTTAATTCTGTAGTCATATAATTGGTCGACATTTTTAATGCTTCGTTCAAACCAATCTTTATAGAAAAACGTCTTATTGTTTGAAGTTATGTCTTTATTGTTCCATAAAATAGTTTTACTGCTGGTTTTGGTTTCTAGTTTATGAGTGACATCACTCCATGCTGATAGAACATCAGACAGAAATATGTTTTCGTTTGCAATTTCATGTAAGATAGTATTGCTGATGTTACATTCAAAGAGTAAGGAGTCACCATATTTGTTTAGGATTTTCTGGTAGAATAATTTCCATTTACTCGTATTGGTATTATCTAGGTATCTTTTAACCCAGCTGCATTTGATTGCCTTCAAGAATGAGTCAATGTTCGTTAACTGGATACCTCCATTTTCTACGGATTGAATTAACTGAGTTCGCTTTATTTTATCAGGTTTACCGTCCCATATAAAATTAAATATTGCTGATTTTATATCGTTAATAACATCATTTGGTGGATTTGGGAGAACTGTTAATACATAAATTAATTTAGGAAGTGCAAACATTTTCAATACTGTGTTTTTTTCGATTAGTGTAAGTTTACGGTGATGCCATGATTTTAAGCAGTTTTTAAAATTCTGTAATTTAGGAAGTATGTTTTTAAGAACTGTATCATTTTCATTATTTGTGAAAGTAATTCCTAACGTTGTGGCTTCATCGGATGTCCAATTAAATTTCATTTCTTTTTTATATTGGACATTACTTTGTTTTAATTTACCTACTCGTAGCACAGTACATTTACTTTTGTTTAGTTTAAGACCCGATGTCGTTCCGTAAAGGGTTAACGACTCTATTAGGTTATGGAAAGAATCGTAATTGTCGTTTAAAAAATAAGTTGCATCGTCAGCAAATAGGGACTGTTTGATTTCTTCGTCAGGTTCTAGTGATATGCCTTTGATGTGCTTATTTGATTGAATGTGATGTGATAGATACTCGATGCAAATAATAAATAGCGATGATGAGAGTGGACATCCTTGTCGAACCCCTCGTTCGATGTTGAAACTGTTTGAAAAGAAGCCATTGTTAATGATTATACTTTTAATATCGGTATAGAATAGTTTGACCCATTGAATGAGACTTTCACCAAAGTTAATATTTTCTAAGCAAGAGAACATAAATGAGTGATCAAGCGAATCGAATGCCTTTTCAAAGTCTGCAAAGAATATTAGACCAGGATTATTTGAATTGTTGAAATAGTTTATGCATTCTTGGATAAGACGAACGTTTTCACCAATGTAACGTCCTTTTATGATGCCAGATTGAGATTTTGAAATGATTGATGGTAATATTTTTTTAATTCTGTTTGCTATACTTTTAGTTGCAATTTTATAATCATTGTTTAGTAAACTAATTGGGCGCCAGTTCGATAAGGATTCTAAGTTTTTTCCAGGTTTTGGAATGAGTGATATTATACCTTGTTTTTGAAGCGTAGTTAAGTTTTCATTATTATATGAATAGTTTAGTGAATTAATTAAATGTGTTTTGATATCATTCCAAAATATTTTATAAAACTCAATGGTGATACCATCAGAACCTGGACTTTTGTTATTTTGCATTTCTTTTAGTGCTAATCCACATTCATATTCATTTAGTAATCCGTCACACAATAGTTTTTCTTCTTGATTTAAAGCGTGTTGTGTATTTTTGAAAAGGGTGTTAGTTTCAACATTTTTTCGTTTATAGAGGGTTTCGAAAAATAAACGTTGTTCTTCTAGTAGTTCAGTTTTGTTTGTTATATCTTTGCCATTGACTACTAATTGTGTACAGTTTTTTGTTCACTTCTACGTTTTTCAATGTTTGCGAAGTATTTTGTATTTTTTTCATTGTGTTCAACAATGTGCACGCGCTCTTAGTAGTATTCCATTGAGTTGTGTATGATAGATTCCATCTAATATTAGTTTTTTAATGTTATTTCATTTTCAATGTCGGTGGTATCATTTGTGTTTGTTTGATGCAATTGTTTTTAAGTGTTTCAATGGTTTTGATGGTTTCAGTTTCAAGTTTATGTGTTTCTTTTTGTTTAAATGATGTGTATCTAATTGTTGTGTTACGTATATTTCCTTTAATTATTTCCCATAAGGTGTTTGGGTTTGCATCTTTATTATTTTGAACTGTATTTAATATTTCCTGTTTTATTTGTGTTTGATATTGTGTATCTAATAAGATGCTGTTGTTAATTTTAAAGTATCCTGGGCCTCTTTCAGGTTGTATATTGTGCAGTTTAAGTTCAACTAGAGAGTGGTCAGTCATAAATCCTGGTTTTATGTTACATGTGTCAATAATGTTGCAAAGAGACTCAGACATTAAAAAATAGTCTAATCTACAAAATATTGTTGGTTTTGTGTTTGAGTGCCAGGTGAATTTGCTTTCGTTTGGATATACTGTTCGCCAGATGTCTATCATATTGTAGTTTTCAATTATGTTATTTAAAATGATTCTATTTTTAGGATGGGTATAAAGGTTTCCTTTCTTTTTATTTAATAATGGGTTCAGGACAGTATTGAAATCACCACCGATTGTAATGTTTTTATCTTGGTTATTAATTATAAAGGATTGTAATGTTTCGTAAAATGTGGAATCATCTATGTTAGGCCCATAGATGTTGATTAATGTTAATTGTGTTTCATGTATTTTGATATCTATACTTGCTAGTCTGCCAATTATTATTTCGTTAAAATTATCGACTGTGATCCCTATATTGTTTTTAATTAGAACGACAATGCCTTGTTTATTAATATGTTGTCCACTGAGATAGATATCTCCGTCCCATTCATCTTTTAAGGTTTGTGCTAAAGTATGTGTCAAGTGAAATTCTTGAAGTAGGCATACACTATATTTTTTTTCGTCTAACCATTTGAATATTTTTATTCGTTTATTTGTGTTATTAAGCCCTTTTACATTCAGAGTACATATTTTAATCATTTAAAGAGGTGGAGGGTGATCTAAATGATAGTTTGTGTGTGATTGTCCAGTTAGTTTCTATTTTTAAATATGTCCAGTTGCTTTCCATTATAGGACATAAGATGTACATACATACAAGCAGAAAAAGAAAACAAAAAATATGGAAACATGAAGATGAATGTTCCATAGAAATGAAGAAGTATGAAAAATAATGACAAAAGTGAGAGAGAAAAAAACAATAAACAACTAGTCCCAAATAGAGACACAAAAAGCGATCTTCCGTACACTGGAAATACACAAAAATGAAATAGATATAATTAATAATAAAGAATAAAACAGAACATATGCAATTCAGTGTAAAGTTAACACAGGACATTTCATATTCGAATATTAATGTTTTATTGCTTAGCTATTGTATAATTTCTTATAATATTTAGAAGCAGATGTTAAAAGTTAATCAGTTAACATTTGAATTATTTTATTTTTTAAAAGGGTACATGAATAATATTTAAGAGTTTATAAGCGAGGTCGTTTTACATTTCATGTGCACACAATAATTACATAGTAATACTCATATATTGTAACAATATATTTTTATAATATGATAAATGAATCTGGTTAAACAAAAGTTGGTTATATGCATTGGACAATGACATATACGACATCAAGGATTATAGTTATATTCAACAGCAGTTTTTATCAAGAAGCTGGTAAATAGCTTTTTAGAGAAATAATTAGAATCAGGCAAACATAGGATAAACATAATCATAAGCATAAAATTTATAATAAAATAGGTTTTTGCTTTTTATAGAGATGGTTGTTTACATGTGGATTAAGGTCTTATACTAAAAGCGTTAAATTGCAAGTAAACAATGTAGATACTATTAATTATTTTGCATAAATTTATTTTTATAAATGCCTGAATTAATTTTTGTGAGAAATATAATAATATACATTCTCTTGACAAAGCCTAAGTGTGACAACCATGCTACTTTTATTTTCTATATGAATTTTATAAGCCATTTATTATTTCTGGTGTTTGATGTAAATTTTATTAATATAAATTTTCAGTGGAAATCAATAATTTCACAAGAAAAGACGTTTCTTTACTAAATGTGTTGTAAGTGTACTTTAGAAAAAGGATTGAATACTCTGGCCAATAATGTTGAATCATACAGTGAAATTTAATTTAGCATCTCACTTTCATAGAACACTTTAAAAAAGCTTCATGTGAAAGCGAAAATGAAGCAATTGTATAGAAAAATGATGACAGAATTGCTAGTTGAATAGTGTTAAATGAAAATATAAGAGATGATCTTAGCTTTACCACTTCCAATACCTCCAAACTTTAGTATTTATCACAGTAGACTCTTAATTGAAATCTTTTTTTTGTGTGAAGGTATCTAAGTGCATACATTATTTTTCAAAAGGGACACTGAATGACTTGGTATTACAATAAGGATTTAAAATAAACAGTTTTATATAAATAAATATTGTTATTTTACACACACACATACACATAAAGACCTTAAAATAGCACTTTCATTATGGGAAACTTATTGTCTAATTACATGAGTAACAAATGATATAATCCTGACTTCAAACAGTAACTGCTTTGATGAAAATCTGATCATCATTGTTTGTATACTCAGTTTCAGCAAACAGACACACAAACACATGCATATAAATAAACATAAAGTTTGCACTAAAAAATACATCATATGCATAAAGGATTTTGTAAGGATAGAAATTAAGATCATAATGACAAATTCGTTTGCATATTCAATTTCAGAAACAACAAGTGTTTTTGAAACACAATGTCCCCCTATATGACGTTTGACCTTGAAGGATGGCCTTGACCTTGACCCTTCACCACTCAAAATGTGCAGCTCCTTGAGATACACACGCATTTCAAATATAAAATTGCTAGCTTCAATATTGCAGAAGTGACATTACATGAGCAATTTTGACCCATATATTTGACCTTGAAGGATGAACGTGACCTTGACCTTTCACCATTCAAAATGTGCAGCTCCATGAGATACACATGCATGCCAAATATCAAGTTGCTATCTTCAATATTGTAAAAGTATTCATAAAATAAGCAATTTGGGCCACATATATTTGACTTCTGACCTTGAAGGATGACCTTGGCCTTGACCTTTCACCACTCGAAATGTGCAGCTCCATGAGATACACATGCATGCCAAATATTAAGTTGCTCTCTTCAATATTGCAAAAGTATTCATAAAATAAGCGATTTGGGCCACATATATTTGACCTCTGACCTTGAAGGATGACCTTGACCTTGACCTTTCACCACTCAAAATGTGCAGCATGAACACATGAACACAAGCATATACACAAAAGAGAGTTAGCACACAAAAAACAACAGACACATGTATACAGGACATTATTAGGATATCAAAGTGTTGTCAAGAACACTCGGCATGATATGTCAAAACAGGAAATTTATAAAAACACAAATCAGGTTTATTATATACAAACAACTTGAACACAAGCATATATACATACAGAGAGTAAGCACACAAAAAACAACATCATATGCATAAAGGACAATATTAGGATATCAAAATGTTGTCAAAAACACTCAGTATGATATGTAAAAAAACAGGCAATTTATAAAAACACATATCAAGTTTATTTTATACATTATTTTGTTTAATTTTCTGTGACAATATAATCTACAACTATGAACATATTTTGGGAATTATTTGAACATTCTCATGTTGGTTCAGCATCTTTAACTATAATATTATTTCTATACTATAATTATTATTTAAATGACTGAAGTTAAGTTTTGTTTTGACAAGACGTCAAGAGAAAAGTAAAATAGACAGGTAATATTCCCACTGATCCGAATTAAAAAAAAACAAGCTCAGAGCCTGGTATAACGTAGATAAAAACATAAGTCAACATCAAGATAAAACAAACCTTTGTAAGTGAATAGTATTTTGCCAACAAAGATGTCATAAACGTTAAATATTAAGGCCTTAAAGTGAAACTTTATCTGCATGTATACATGATATTTTTATTAGAAAGGGGCGTAACTGTGTTAGCAGAGGAAAGCTCTTAAGCACGTGCATAGCACAGGTGGTTAGCGTGTGGCTATGATATTAATTAGTGAAAACATCATTTTGAATGATAAATAATCATATTATAACGAAAAATTAACTTTTCTGAAAAAAAATATTTCACTATCAAATATATATATAACAAGGTATGCAACTCAAAATCAGCCCAAAACGGGGTGCATCGCTTTGAACAGCCATATCTTCATCAATTTTGCAGCGATTTTCACGATTTCGGTCTTATTCAACGCAGAAATGAATTTCCTTTCTGGAAATGTATATGTCTTGCAATATTTTTACAAATGCTGGGTCACTTTTAAGAAATAACACGATACACAACACGCATGACCCAGTTGACAGTGATCATGCTGTCTTTAAGACTGAAATCTTCACGGAGTAAAGGGCAACTTCCCTATAAAGTTCATGTAGTTCGATACCATAATTCAATAAAACGTATGAAAAAACATTATTACCGTTCTTGTCGTTACATTCTGCATCAAGACTAACTGTCCAGCGCCGTTTGAAACCTTTGTTTACATACATTTCAACTAACTGACATTTTAAACATACGAGTGATTTCATTGGTCCAATGCGGAGGTGTGTCTTTACAACTGGAGATTTCATTCATAAAGAATACATGATCACTGTCAACTGGGTCATGCGTGTTGTGTATCGTGTTATTTCTTAAAAGTTGACCCAGCATTTGTAAAAATATTGCAAGACATATACATTTCCAGAAAGGAAATTCATTTCTGCGTTGAATAAGACCGAGATCGTGAAAATCGCTGCAAAATTGATGAAGATATGGCTGTTCAAAGCGATGCACCCCGTTTTGGGCTGATTTTGAGTTGCATACCTTGTTATATATATATTTGATAGTGAAATATTTTTTTTCAGAAAAGTTAATTTTTCGTTATAATATGATTATTTATCATTCAAAATGATGTTTTCACTAATTAATAGCATAGCCACACGCTAACCACCTGTGGTGCATAGCATGATAGGTAGCTATACTTGATATGAAAGCCACAGTATGTTATGTATCGATATTATATTTAAACATTATTGTATATTATTTAAATTATGATATATTATTTGCCAAATATATCTGTTATTTTACACGCAATTAATTAGTAATAACTTACTAACTTTTTCTGTGTCGTTCAATGTGTATTATTTCAGATAAAATATATATTTATTTTGGAAGTAATAATTAGGATGGATACTTTTGATAGTCATGCAGCATGGGACCACATTTCATACGATGACCGATACACACATAGTTTGCATAGGTCCTTGCTACATACGATAACGTAGTAATTACTATGTGTGACTAGTGAGATGCTACTTTGTTTCTTGCACTGGTGACAGACTCGGAATAGGATTTCTTCGGCCACGGTTTTTCTAGCCAGGTTTTAAACTCGGAATGTTTTATTTGAGTACCTTGTTGATTTCCCTTGAATAGCGCAAATATTTTTCCTTCAAAGGACCACGACCTTTCGACACTGCTTGGTTGTTTCAGGCGCACGGACGCCAGCACATCTGCGTTCAGTTTGGTAAGGTCTTCGTTCACATAGATGCCTAATCCCTTAAATAGCTTCGCTTTTTGTAGAATGTCAATTTTAGTTTGTCGCCGTACAAATTTCACAATTACAGGTCGATTTGAGTTCGGTTTGAATTTTCCGAGCCTGTGGGCGATGTCTATATCATTAGGCACCATGGAGATGCCCAGATGCGTATGCACAAGGTTGATTATTTGGTTTGTCACCGACACCGAGGATTGACGGTCCTGGTCATCTGGAACACCAGCCATTCTTAGGTTGACAGTTGCAGAAATTATATAAACGCCGTCTCGTAAACTTTGTGCACTTGAAGTCTGTTTTGATCAGAAAGATACTAAATACAGATATTCGGCGATATTATTGTGGTATGTCAATCATCGATTTTTAATATGTTTTCAACATTTGCATGATAAGGACCAATTTTGATAAAATTAATTAGAAATATTTATCCATTTAGACCAGTTTATTAAGCATGAGCACAATAATTCACTATACTATAATTATGCAATTAAATAAGATTCGAGTATTGCCGGCTGACCTATATGCATGTTTCTTGTGTTTTTCTATTCTGTAAATATAGATATCTGAGTAATAATATCACATAAAGCAAAATAAGCCACGAAATCTGGCGCAACACCCCGTAATTGATTTGCTTGTGATGTAGCTAAGAACTGCGCAGAAAAAAGGCATCCGCTACTTTTTATCTCATAGAGCTAACTTTTGATCGTTCATAAACATCGACCACAATCAACGCCGTATATCTTTTTTTAAAGATATTTCTTGTTTCTTCTGCTCTAGAATTTGTTAGACCCCTTGGTTTCAAAGCACTTAAAGGGTAAAAACTTCAAAATGCATATTTTTCTAGTATAATGACAATTTTGGCTAAGTTGTAATTTCTTGTGTAAATCTGTACTTATTGTTTTGTCACATTTGTTATCAGTTTGTAGCAAATTAATCTATAATGGGAACTATTACTGATAAGTCATCTTTGAGAAATTCCCTGCAGATATTGATCATTGCAGTGTGTAACTTTTTACCACTCAGCTTTCTTAGCCAGGTAGTGTCTGATACAGTTAGAAAACCAGCATGAGTTGCCCTGAACAAATTGATAATGACCACAGACTGACAGAATCATGATTCCTAGGTACTTAATTACCCTCTCACTGTGCTCTTTGCCAGATGTTTATATCAGTGGTCAGTAATACAAGCTAGTTTAAGTGTTTGATATATTTTATTTCACAGAAGGAGTATTAAATGCATGTTTTTAACAATTAACAAAACTATGTAATTTAAATGGGAACTTCATATCAAAACAAGATTCCATAATAATTCACTCTATATAATCATATTTTAGATATGTTAACACATATCAAATAGATACTCTATGAAAACAATAAAGAAATAATTTCAATTATAAGTTTCTGGAGATAGAAATCAGAATCAAAATAACCTTCAAAGTCAAGATTTACGTTTCTTATTTGCAGAGTTCATTTATTAAGATTTAATCATTTTCAGGCTTTATGTATTAAAACGATGTCAGAAAATTGAAAAAAAAACGGTAATGAATGATACACAATATTAATGAAATGAAATATAAAATCGATACATTTTCATATTTCTCAATTGTTTAGTGTAAAACAGCCTACTGTTGAATAATATGTTTATAAAATTATATTTAAGTAAACGGCAATACGTTTAGTTAATTGAATTACAACCAATGTGTGTCATCCTGACCGGAAATAAGCGTTTGTCGAATAAATATTTCCGCATTACATAAGTGCTCACAAAGTAACATAACCCGTAACCATCCCGTGACCGGTTCACTTGCGTATGCAAACGAGACCGCAATACCACACCTGGATACGACAGTTGAGTTCGAAAATGGTTTGGATCGGTAAAAAAACATGGCCGCCAAGGGGGGGGGGTATTTTTGCTTATATTTATATACATAGTAGTTAAAAAGCTTGTGAACACTCTAGAAGTCACATTTTTTGCCTAATCATCATGAAATTTTGTCAAAACATTAGCTATGTCGATGTCTCGGACGAGTTAGAAAATGGTCGTGATACGTGGAAAAACATGGGCACCAGGTGGTGGGGCAGTTTTCTTATATGTATAAAGTGAAAACATGTGAACAGTCTAGAAGACACATTATCTTCATAAAATTTGGACATATCTTGGAAGAGTTCAAAAATGGTTCAGGTCTGTTAAAAAAAACATGGCCGCCAGGGGGCCATTTGTTGTTCATTCTTCATGAAACTTGGTTAGAACATTATTGTGTTTCATTGATATCTTGGGCTGCAAAGAACAGGTCATTTCTTTTTATCAAAGGTGAGCGACTTTGTGCCTTTCAGGCCCTCTTGTTAATAAATAGATTAAGTAGCACTTCTATCTAGTTTGTGCTTTTAATATATATGTTTATAAGAACGACCCTTTATGCCTCAGAGGAAAGCATTTTAGCCGATAATATTAGAGCAGAAATGAGACCTAATTGAGGCTGAAATTGGATTTTAACAGGAGTGAAATTGGGGCTGAACATTTTAATGCTGGTTATTACTTAAAAGGTATGACATTTTACAGAAAAGAGCTGAAGTAATAAATGGGCTGAACTTGCATATTTAAAAACCATCACTCATATATAAAAATCCACCTAACAATTGTATGGATTTAGAACACATACTAAAGATAAGTACAAAAAAATAACCGTTTAAAAGTTCGTATCAAGGTTAGTAAACGTTAATATCTGCATTAGGTTAAACTTATCTAGAAGCTGTACATGTATCCTCTTTGGAATTTGCTTAGATATTTATTGAAAAATATTGTGGAATAGAACATACTCTAACGTAAACGAACTGCTAATAACTATCTTATGTCTCTGCATTGCAAAATGTACTATTGGTAATTTGTTTAGTTTAACAACCGTAACATGTTTTTGTGTGATTAACAGCTGCAATGTTGATCTTCACGGAGAGTTGTCGGTCCTTGCTCTCACATACAATCTTTGCCATCGCAAGAAAATCCTACCAGATTTGGTAGGATTTTATTATAATGTTATAAGTATTTTATTCTGAAAAGTAGTATAATTTTCTTTTACATTTTGAAAATAGTGCATAAGTTTAGGTTCAAATTAAAAATAATAAACTAAATTTAAAAAAAAGCAAAAAACAACGGTTACATTATTGTACCACGTTTCTAGGCTATCATGTCGTGGTTGGTTATGAAGGCAAGGATTTTATGCAGCTTTGCTGGTTCCGTCAAATCTCTGTGCGGAGGTTACTGCAATGTTCGTTCGGTAACCAAAGTTCAAATTGTTTTTATTTTCAGTGTGGTATGATCTTTCAAGAATACAAGATAACACATGTGCAAGGGATTTGATATACCACTTAAAATGTAATGTTTATATTCTTCAAGTATTTTTTTAAACTCCAATATTGACTAACATATTATAAAGTCAATATTTGATTGATCAAACTTTATCTCCATTAATTTAACTAGTATTTGAAGGATTTCAGAAACATAAGTAAACGGATAATGTTTTGCAAAGCTGAAAATGTACATAATCAAATATTCTTTTCATTTTCAGTTCGTCGCAAATTAATTAGAACACAATATTATACTGTTATACTTTTTTTCTATATATGTGGCACTTAACGCCATAATTATTTCGTTAGATTATGTCCTAGTTACTAGCGGGTAAATTAAATATTGTTTTTGTAGACGCGTTTGACCGTCACCCTAGTCAGTGCTCTTGTCAACGTAAGTACGGCGCATAAAAAATTAAACACACGCAAATGCAGCAACAGACAACAGACAGACAGACAGACGGTTGGACAGACAGTCGGACAATCGGACGGACGGGCGGACGGACGGTCGGTCGGAAGGACAGACAACAGACATACAGGCAGGCGGACGGATGGACGGACGGACGGTCGGACGGACGGACGGATAGCAGACAGACAGGCGGACGGACGGGCGGACGGACGGACAGCAGACAGACAGACGGACAGGCGCACGGACGGACAGACAGACAGATGAACGATCGGAAAGTCAGAAAATAAATAATAAGGCACAATAATTAACCAGAAGTTTTATTTTTGAATCACAACATTATTTGAAAAACAATCGTGTCGTCTTAACTTTACTCGGCCATGTATAAATATGTATAAATAACATTGCATGTGTTTATGTGTATACTAAGCCGATAATGTTAATGTTCTTGAGTGAAAAGCAAGTTGCATTCAAAAGCTCGTATAAAGAATCATGTGCCTAGCTCAGGTTCTGAATTTGTGTTATATTATGTCATACTTTGCAGAAAGTCTTCAGTATGGCGACCCAAACAACTGCCCTCAGTTTCACAGTTACCAGGGTACGTGCAGACATGCGAAAACAAATCGTTCCGTTTTTTGTGCCCGGTATATTTTTCTGCGGACCGTATATAATTTTTATCTCAGACGACATACTTACATTGTGCACCAAACGTGAGTGTTTTACTGATCGCAAACCATACATTATTAACGATAGGAAAAAATCCGCACTGACCCATTCGTTTTTATTGTTTGAACAATAAACCGGGAAAAACGATGAAGGTATTAATTATAATGAATAACTATAATGCACATATTAAAGGGGCCGTTTAACAGATTTTGGCATGTATTGAAGCATGTCATTAAATGCTTTATATTGATAAATTTAAACATTTGACATAAAAATCTCCTGTAAAAAACAAAATACAATTTAAAAAAGAAATAAAAATTAACCCTCAGCAGGGCTCGAACCACTGACCCCAGGAGTCCTGGAATAAAAAGTCTCCCACTTAGACCACTCGACCATCCATGCTCATGCTTAAATTGGATGTATGTTTTACCTATATAAGCAATTCCCAAAATATAACTACAACAGAACTTTCCAAAGTATTCAATCGTTTCGCGTCGCTTCAGGTTTTCAAATCGTCAAAAGATGCATATAATGGATATTTAAGAGCATGGTCAGTATTACTATTTCCTCAAAAATATCATAACAAAAACGAAAATTTGCGAATCTGAAACAACTTTTTTTAATTTTTTTTGTCAATTTACCAAAACGTTAACCGGCCCCTTTATGTGCTTTAAAAAAAGTAAGCTTATTATATATTCAAGCGTTTGGCTACTGTACGTATACAGGGACTTATAAATGAACTTAATAAGTAGGGGGAAACTTGAAGGCTTTAAACAAATTGAGCCGCGTTCTGAGAAAACTGGGCATAATGCATGTGCGTAAAGTGTCATCCCAGATTAGCCTATGCAGTCCGCACAGGCTAATCAGGGACGACACTTTCCGCCTAAACTTGATTTTCGTCAAGGAGGGACTTCCTTGAAACCAAAAATACCATAAAAGCGGAAAGTGTCGTCCCTGATTAGCCTGTGTGGACTGCACAGGCTAATCTGGGACGACACTTTACGCACATGCATTAAACTCAATTTTCTCAGAACAAGACACAATTAATATAATAAATAAAAAGAAGAAGAAAACAATACGCATTGAACTGATGGAACATTGTAAAGTCAGATTTGGTATTCTTAATTTACTTTAAGACGTATGCGCAACTATAAGAAACATTTTAGTATTTGTTTTA